>NC_034409.1:105763865-106063865 GCF_002078875.1 Numida meleagris
CTTACCTTCCCTTACCTTCCCATTCTTTTCATCATTTTTTTTTGCTTCAGTTCCCCAGCACACACTGACACACAAAGCTGGCAGAAGGGAGAAGTGAGAGCACACTGCTGAAGGCAGAGAACAGGACCTCTTGGTTTGGTGGTAGCTAAACTTTTATTGTCTTAAGGAAAGTGCAATCACAGCACAGGTGACTCTGCATTCCCATTAAGAAGTAGTAAAGTGTTTTCTTTTGAAAGCAGGGAATTGAGACCTACTGAGAAGGAAGGTCTCATCTGTGTCATCCACCAGAATGTGACAGTGAGGGTTCCCCAGCTGACCCCAAATTATCCAGTGTGTCAACACAACACAACAGTGTAGGGCTGGATAACTATCTTGTCCTGCCATTTAGTATTGGTAGCCTGTAGTGGACACCCTCCCTTTGCTCTGGAACTTGCTCATTCCCAGTCCTTTGTGCATTAGATCCTACAATCCAGAAAATGAAGTACCAATAGAGTATGTGAAGGCTACAGCAAAACGAATAGCTGACCCCAAGTTTTGTAGTCCAAAGAATGCATCTGAACCTGAGGGCATTTTTATTCCTGAGAACAAAACTCTTTGCCTCTGCTCGTTCTTCTCTTTTCACCTTTGCAGTTCCCTGTCTCTGCAGGCTTTGGGGATTTTTAGCTTAAAAAGGAATTACAGAGTAATTCCCTCCATTAGTAAATAACACAAAAGCTGATAAACTGTTAAAAAAACAATGAGGCCTTGCCAAAAGATTTAGTCAAGACATTTGTTTTTGGGAAACCCTCTGCACAGCGCAGTCTGCATGCACACTTAATCATGCAGAGAAACATTTACTGTAGGATATATTTTTAGGCAATTTTTCAAATGGCAGATTTCCACAGGGGTACAGCACTTGTCCTGTCATAATTAACTATGCAGAAAATATTAGTCTAGAGCTGGCCTGCTCGATGGTGGAGGGAATACGTTACGCCCAAGTTCAGGAGAGGAGCAGGGACTCTCACTGTGTGGGCTCATGAAGACTAAGCACATTACACACATATTTGGCCATCACCACCACCAAAGGCCATGAGCTTCTCTTGCAGTGTGTGCTTGGTAGGCCAATCCTGGAGCTGAATAGCTTTCAGCTGCACAGGATGCTGCTTGGCTGCTCTGGGAGATGAAAAAAAGATGTAGGAGTCAATCACTGGAAAAGGGAGTTGGATTTAAACCAGGATTAATGTGACAGCCAGGGATCTGAAGGGTGGTGGAAAGCCCAGGAGGCCCCGCGGCTCCCGTCCCACACGTGCCTGCCAAGTCCCACAGATTCGCAGCATGACACATGTCTCCCATTTTGGATCACACGGCCACACAAATAGCTCGTTTGTTCGCGTGGCTTCGGCCGGCTGCTGCTCCCCTCTCTGAGAAGGGACAGCACCACACGCTGTGTTTTCCTGCACGGCCTCTTTCTTCTTGGTATTAAGTGTTTATTGATTCGAAGACACGGAGGTGACAGAGGTAAATCCCCCAGCAAATAATCGCTATCCCTCAGACCATGCTCTCCTCTTCTCTGGTTTCATGGGATCTGATCATGCCAAAAGTGCAGACAGCATCGGGCCCTGGCTCAAATCAAGGACAGCCTTTGAGCACGTGCTTAAAGACAACAGGGATGGATTTCAGCATGTACTGAAGGGCTTTGCTGACTGAGAGTCTTGAGAAACAGAATGGCAAGCTGTCCATAGTCAAGTTACTTGTGTGGTGGTTTTTTGTACGTGTGTGTTTTGGTTTTTTTTACACAAAGTTGGGAATGTTGTTGGCTTGGGAAGACCCAGCCTGCGTGTCTTCACAGGGAATGGCTGGAATAGGTATTGTAATGGCAAACCAAATCAAAACTTTATTGTCATTCCTTGAAGGATCTGTGTCATTTTTTGGCTCCCTGACTAAAACAGACAGATTCAGCCTTAGCACCATTCCAGGAGCTTTATTAAATCCCTGCTGCAGAAGGTATAGCAGCACATCTGCTATCACTGCTATACTACAGCGTCACAGGGACAATACATGTAACAGAGCAGGTATTTGAGAGAAGTTTCCAGGTTATGTCTTGACTAAACTGAGCCAATTTATATGAGAAGTGCTTATGGGCTAGAGGCAGAACAGAAACACTGTGAAGAAGAAACTCTTTGGAAGCTGTAAACTTACAAAGTATTTAGTAATTCATGTAAATGGCTTTATCAGACACCGTCATCTGGGTTTGGTATTTTAGACGTACTCAAAGATAAACTCTCATAATTGTGTCTTATTTTTCTCTTCCTCAAACGAGTATTGCTTGGAACAAAGTATTTTCCTTTCTTACTCTTTGTGAGCTTTTGTTTACTGATTATTTTTCTTTATTCCTCTAACTAACTGACTCCTTAACACAATTTATAAAGATGCTATGAGGTATCTCATGCTTTGGTTTCATTATA
Source organism: Numida meleagris (assembly GCF_002078875.1). NCBI lineage: Eukaryota > Metazoa > Chordata > Aves > Galliformes > Numididae > Numida > Numida meleagris. Next base: position 105,766,310 of record NC_034409.1, read on the forward strand.
AGCAGAACATGGTTATCAGACTGAGAACTCTTTGGGTTGAATATGCCTGTCAAAGCCACCAACAACTCTTTTCATTTTTAATTTCTGAACTACATTTTCAGCATTTTAAGCACATAGTATTATTACAGTGATACTTTTGAAAGAATAAACTAAGAGCAAACCTATCAGCTGTGTGGACAGTTGAGATTTGCATAAACATAAGGTATTTTCTAATTTCTTTAAATTATAGTATTCAAAGTCTTGAAGCTGAACTGAGAATAACTGTTTTAGTGGGTCCATGAATGAAAATAAATCCTACACAAACAACATATGTAGGGTTATCTTCTCTAGTTGGTGCCAATAATTTTACTGAGAAGTAGTATGTGTCTTTTACTGCACTTCTAAATTTTGAGTGGCAAAACACTACCCTGCTGCAAACTATTCCCATAAAACTATTGCCTCCACAGTCCTGCATACCAGACCAGCTGCCATGACAGTGCTCTGTATCCAACACTATGAACAAATAAGAAAGAAGGCAAATCTCCAGTTCCTGTTCTGTAGATCTTTCAGGCCACAGAGAATAAAACTTGAAGGAACCTGTACAAACTACACCTTTCTCCTGTCTGCTTTCCAGAAGGGATTTTTCCCTGTTCCTGGCTGCTAGGAAAGTGCTGCATAACTCATCACTGCTGCAACTTTACTTCTCAGATGTCTTGGGAATCTGGATGTCTTGGGAATCTCAGATGTCTTGCCATTCTAGATGTCTTGGGAATCACTGAATGATTATTCCAGAGCTTCCACAGAGAAGTTTCAGCCAGTGGATTGAGGTGAAAATCATGAAAACTAGCTGTTCTGTACAGCATCTGCAGCATCTAGTGTACAACATAGTAGCTATAAAGCGCCTGCCCTTTGCGTGCTACTTTACATGGTCATTACACAGTCATTTATACAGCCACACTCACTTGGGTTGTGTGACATCAAGTTTACATCTCTCCTTGGCTAACTAGAAATCTTGGCAACTGTAGAAGACTTCTAGCACTTCCAAGGTTAGACATCTATCTCATGCTGTTTCTTGTTTCAGTTCATTCTTTTTCTTTACTACTTCTTACACCATTAAATTGCTAAGAAATTCCTTATCAATCAGATAATTTCATCTTGCATCATTTACTGAGCCCGTGCTGTAGTAAGCAGGATTAACAGTACTGCCTCTGTGTCTGAAGTGCTTCTCTATCACATTTGCAAAGAGATGCAGCACTTTATTTATCCATTTTTTATACCAAAGCTATGATTTATTTTGCTTACATTTCTTTCTGATAACATTTCTTCTAAGTTTATGATGGGGATAGGTAAGCTTTTCTTTTCCAGCATTGCTCCTGCACTCTCCAGTCTCATGTCACACTCAGTCCAGACTCCATATGATTTATGTCAGCCTTCAGAAATAACAAGACCTGTTCAAGCTGTGGACAGAGCTGTTCTGAGATCAGAGCAGTGCTTTCTGGGAAGAACCATGAACTTGTAGGTGTTACTTAAAGGCCAAAGGACCGCATTGTTAAAAATAACGGTTCCAAAAACTGTCATGACAAATAAAGTGGCCAAGAATATGCAAGAGGCCTCTTAAAATAACATTTGTGAGCAATGTCACCTGAATGATTGTGTTTGAATGCTAATGCACTTCGTATAAAATATGCACCTAATTTGCTGTTTTGAAGTATTTAACCTAATTCAGGTGTCCAAAGGATTATGAAGAGCAAAGAATTCGCATGCTGGCTTCAGACTGCATCCCACTTGGCTTTCTTTTTGTTAGATGTAAGAAGGGCTCTAAACCCAACTTCTCTACAAAAAGTATCACAGTGGAGGGAAACAGAAGTCTCACTTTTCCCCAGTCCTCTCAAATATCTAAAATACCCATGGAAATAGGCATGCATGTCATGGAGCTCTAAGATGAAAATGGCAGAATAGAGAGAAGAAAGTCCCAGGTGTATTAAGTTCAAAGAGCCAACATTGTGATATGGCTCAGAAAAAGACAAATTCAATCAGAATGCCCAGCCAGTGAAAAGAGTGAGGTATTAATTCTCCCATCTTTGCATTAAAATCACATCCTCTCTATTGCAAACATTGTTTTCTTGCATTCAAATGAGAGCAGCTGTGTAGAAAGTTTACTAGGATGGCGAACAGAACGGCTTCTTGCCCTAGGAAGTTTGGTTTGTTTAGTCCAACAAAGTTAGAGCTAGGAGGGAGAAGGCTTAAGTGCATTCTACAAACAAATTAGGAATGTATTGGAGCTGTCGAAGCAAAGAATAGAGTTGACCAAAAAGCAAATAAATATAAACTTGTCAGGAGTAAATTTAAACAGGCAATGAGATTGCTAACAATCAGAAGAATGAAGTGCTTAAACAGCTTTCAAACAGAAGCAGAGGGAGTAGTTAGGCTGGAAACACAGCTTCTAGGCACACAATATGCCTATGAAAGCAAATATCTGCAATATCAAGCAAAACTTCGTGTTTCAAGCAGTGCCTAGAGACCTGCTTTTATACCCTTAAACTAAGTAAATAGGAGGAGAAAAATATTGCAGATTGAAGACCCCAAAGCATTTGATCTAGTGTTTTATTGAAGCCAAAACAAAGCATAAAGAATCAAGACTCTGTAAAGCAGGCTATTGACAAGTGGGATGGGTAGAAAGATTTCAATTTTCTGCAGTGAGAAGATCTTGTCTTCCCAGTACGTAACTGTGGAAAAGAGACAGGCTACAGGAGCAAGATTGATTAGGGCCTGGCAATAGTTCGAGGTCTACCTTAATAACAAAGAAGTCTTTAAGAATTCTCCTTCATGAATTAAGATTTCTGCACCAAATATGCCATATGCTTAAACAAACAGTCTCTTATTCTCTGCATATTTTTTTTTCTCTACTGCACCTTAAAATAAATAGTGCAGGGGGTGGAATCTAATCTGGATTGAATGAGAGTGTTGCATTAGGGAAAATACTGAATGTTCTCATTCTTCAAGACTGCAATTATTAATAGATGGCAGTAATAAGAAAAAGAGAATTAGCTGCTTAATGTAGCTACTTTGAGACTGGAAATGCTGGGCCAGAAAATACCAAGTACACGTAAATGTCCTCTCATTTAGCATTCTAGCAAAGGCTGGGATCTCAAGTGACTGAAGGCTAGACTGTAGGGGAAGGGGAGGAGGTAAGGTCACTGAACTCCTAATATGTAGCATCTAATGTAGCACATGAACTGGATCCTGAGGGAAAGGGCATTAAGAAACAGACTACATCTGTGTATGCACTAAGAGTGATGATCCCTGTCAGCCATGGTTTCCTGCAGGTATGTTCACTATGACAGGTAATAAGGATAGGTAAAGTTTTATTGATGAATATTTGCCTGATGTCTGACCAAAGTACTTAAAGTGTAGAGCATGTCCTGGTACAGTGCACAGGTTCCCAGCTGGAATCTACTTACCAGAATAGCATAAGTAAATTAGGAATAAAAACCCCAAAGCCTTTTCCCTCTTTTAAATGAACCCTGGAAGAAGAAGATTTTCCCTTGTAAAGGTGGAAGAAGTAATCCTGGTGTCAGAGTGAAAGTAGCAGTGATACATTCAGAAACATCTTGGGAGAAAGCTCTGTTCTCCATAGGAGTAGGGCAGGGAAGAGAACGGCCACTTTAGCCAGCCTCTCTGCTTCGCCTGAAGATTTCTGAAGTGGTTGCCTCCGGTGGAATGATTCTCCTCTCACCCCCACAGCCCTGCAGCAGGACCAAACGATCTATACTGCATGTTCAGAGAGGCAGCTGTATATGATCACCCACTGACATCATCACAAATTCAACTGTGATCTCCAGGCACAATTCTCTATTAAAAAGATAGAGGCACAAGACAAGTGACATTGGAAAGCACTTCTGGTGCTCTGGTCAAAGCAGAATCAAGCCTGGAGCCTTCAGTACAGGAGAGATGTGGAGCTGTTGGAGTGGGTCCAGAGGAGGGCCACGAGGATGATCAGAGGGCTGGAGATCCTCTCCTATGAAGAAAGCTGGGGGGAGTTGGGCTTGTTCAGCTTGGAGAAGGCTCTGGGGAGACTGGATGGTCTTTAAGGTGCCCTGCAAACTAAGTTATTCTACAATGCTATGATTCCATGTTGAATTATGTCCAATTTGGTTTTGAGCACCTCCAAGGATGGAGACTCCACAGTCTCTATGGGCATGTTCTCAACGCTTGATCTCTCTAACAGTAAAAAGGGTTTTTCTGATGTTTTTGTTGAATTTCCAGTATGTTACATAGTGCCTATTGCCTTACGTCCTCTCACTGGGCCTCACTGAGATAAGTCAGACTTCATCCTCTACTCACGCACCACCAGCTATTTACATACATGGATAAGATCTCCCCAGGCTTTCCCTTCTGCAGGTGTAACAGTCCCAGCTCTCTCAGCTTCTCCTTGTATACCAGAGGCTGCACGCCTTTAACCATCTCAGTGGCCCTAGTTAATAGATTTGTTCACTTATTTGGTGCAGCTTTCTAAATGGAATAATACATATTTTATTCACCACTTCTAATTTAAAAGGAGGCATGGTATATCTTTTTATCTATTTTCCATTGTAACTATTGTCAGAGATTATAAACAGGTTTTGTACTTTGAAGAGACAGCATACATTTATGATTAAATGCTTTCTGGGTATTAGCTTGTCATTGGAGGAATACGTGTTCTTACAGCCATTTGAGTGATGCAGAACAGAAAGGAATGCAATATTCAAATTATTATATTCCAGAGAATGTTGCCCCTCTGTGATCTTGTGCAACTGACATTTTTTTTTCTAAGAAAAACAGGGTCTATAATTAGTATGTTAATAAATCTCTGCTAAATGTAGTCTATCCTGAAATATTGCTCTCATTCATTGAAGTCATTTGAACAGCACTAAGAGCAAGTGTGCAAGCATCACAGGGTTTGCAGATAACATGCAGTATTTTTAGAAACAAGTATACTCATGTATTTGTGAATAAAATACATGATGTTTTCTGCCATCTGTGGGAATGCATATGAAGGGAGACAAAGATTTCATTTGTCACATTTCCTATGTGGTTTTGCAAAAATATAAGGAAATTCATACACTACAAAGCGTAATGTTTTCGAGAGGGCAAAATGACCAGATTTTGAAACACATTAAATACCTACTGAGAACAACAGGTGATGAATTTCTCATGCTTGTGTAGTCTGGCCACAGCAATTAAAGCCTTGTTAGTTTAAAAGAAAAAGGTGGGTTGTAAATCATGTTAGCTTTGGATAATGAGCCTTAGATAGTATAATTTGAAACACCACCTTGTATTTAGTGAGACTGTAGCATAATAGCTTTGAATTTAATTGAGGTAGTTAGAGTCTGAACTGCTGGGTAGCATAAGTGGAAGCAAAGACTCAGTCAACAATGCTTCTCTCAACCCTTTCCCTATCTCCTGTCAGTTAGAATCCTAGATCTGAGCAATCCAGATTTAAAAATTGAGTCCCAGAGATCAAGAGCTTATTTTAAATTATTCAGATCATAAGAAATTTTCCTTATGAGTTAAGGCATAGCTTTTGGAGGGCTCAAGAAAAGTGAGTCAGAAGTCTTAGTGGGAAGGCAATGGGCATCCAGAGGCAGATCTCCCCCAGCAATTCCCTGCCAGTTCTGCCCCATAGCTAGTTTCTGTGCCACCAGCCATTCTCATGGAGCTCCTGAGAGCTCAGGAGAACGAACACAGAGGATCCTGGTTTCCAGATTCATGTAAAGATCAACAGCAGTGCAAAAGATCATACATTTCCTCCTGATGAGGGATCTTTTATGAAAGCATCTCATCTCACCCCACTACCCTCTCCTGTCCTGCTTGCTTCAGTTACTTCCACACTAAAGCAGCCCCACATGGTGGTTTGAGGTAAGTACATCAGTTTTAAATCAAGTTGAAGCTCTGTCTGAAGTGTTTCACTGCCAAAAAATATCAGTGCATAAATCATGAGATCTGACAACCCTGGTGAATGGTGCCATAGTACTATAAGAAAGGTACAGAAAATCCCATGCAAAGTATTGTATTTTATGCATATAGCATAAAAAGAGTAGAAGTTGCTGATTTTGTGAATTAATATTTTCCAAGTATACAACCATAAGGGAAACATAGTTGAAATCAGTGGAGCAAACTAAACTAGAATCCACTAAATAAATCTGAAAACTCCCTGGTTAGTCAGAAGAAGTAACTGAAATATGTTCCGAAAAATTCTTAACATGTGCCACTTGGTGCTGTGGGAATTGTCTGATCTACTGAGAGCTGAACAGGGTCACATTAAAAGGTGGGAAGCCCCTCCAATTCAGAAAGTGGTTAACGAAAAAAGAGAAGCGTTTTTTTTCTTTTACTGTATTTTACTCACATATTTCAAGACCATAATTTCATATCCACACATGGTCAAGCATCATATTCTTCACCTAACTCACTACTGGAAATTTTAAGAAATGCCAAATAATTCTGTACTTCCTGTGAAAAAATTGATGCCTGCCCAGCTATAGTTAAAACAAGAGTAGCACCTTATCATGCTTAGGCAGAGTACTAAAGTGAGTCAAGAGACCAGGTTTTATTTCCCTTTCTGAAGCTGGATATATTATCTGAAATCTACTATTTTTTGTCCCTCTCTATTCCTAGTTACAACCAGGCAGAATTATTTTCCTGCATCTGTAAGGGACTTTCTTCATGAGGACTACATATATTTTTATTTCAAGGTGTATTTTATTTCACAGTAAGCATCTACTGAATGGTAATACTGGAACTATTTCTAATTCTGTAACTGCTGTATAAAGATGAAAGTTCAATTTCCAGTCCATCAAAAGCTTCTTAAGTGAATTACATGAGGTTGCAAACTGGTGGTGACTCTGTGGGTTAGAAGTTAAACTGTCAACAATTTCAGGCCTAGTCTTGCTTCATTTTTACTTTTCCCTTTTAATGCCACTTCAGTAACTTAAAGAGAAGTGGTATATGCTTAACGATTCTTGCTACCCATGCAGAACTATGGCACCTGCAGAGGCAGCATGTCACCCCCTAAAGAAATCTCCTTTTGTTGAATTGTTTATCATAGCCGAGATTCTGCAGAAATTTCAGTTTCTGCTGGTTTGTGTTTTAGCTGCAGTGGTCTACAATGATGAGAGGACAGTCTGTGTGCTCTTAAACTGAAACTTGATGACTTTATGAAGGTGATTGTATCATGGCAAAAGCCAAGGAGAAGGTTCATTGTCCAGCAAGGTCCTACTTTCCAGTGTAGTTCTGGACTGAACCTTTGAAACACTCAAAAAGTAACTTGCACAGCACCTTGTCATCTGCATTGCCAGGTGACAATAAATAAAATACTGGCGTATTTGACTGATTTGAGTACCCAGGGGTGCCACTGTGTCCTGCGTCACCAGTCCACTGTTCAGCTTCATGCCCTGGCAGCCCTCTAGGTTCTCTTTCTTCCGGAACTAAGACAAATTTGGCATTGGCCCAGGTGTTGGAACATTGCATGAATACTCATAAAGAGATGTTGGGGAGAAAAAAAAAAAAAAGAGGAAGAGGAAGAAGAAGAAGAAGAAAACACATATGTCAGGCTTTTTGGCTCCATTTATCCTCCGCTTCCTTTACCAGGAACTATAGGAACATTAAGAGGACAACAGAAGACGTTTTGTTATGAGTATTAAGTGCACACAGCTTTTCAAAGAATATGTTCTGTCTTTTAGTTGCAGTACTCTCACATTTAATTTATTCAGTATTCGGCAAATGTACTCATTTTTATTTCCTTTCTCTGCTTTGATTACAGAATGTTTTCAAAGAATATTCTGTGTGCATCATTCACTCAAGTGCCTTCATTTAATTGGCCAGGTAATTCACCACATGTGCTCACCAGCCTGGGGGAGCACACAAAGATTTCTGACCTCAGTACTTTCATGTGGATGGAAAACTGGGAAGTGAGGAATTAAATATATTCTATTAAGTCTGCTCCACCACAGACACCATGGGCACAACCAGGAACGAAAAGGATGCATGCAGCTTAAAAAACTGACTTCCATGGAATTGTGCCAGTGAAAATCAGTCACTTGAAATTCTCCCTCTCTCTAAAAAAAAAAAAAACAAAAAAAAAAACCCAAGCATAAACAAAGAAAAGCACAAGGGACTCCAAAATGAATTAATTCAGAAACAACAAAAGAACATGGGAGGTAATTTCTGCCCTCCCTAACAACTATTCCACAATCTATTATTCTGTTCAAGTAGTCCATTGCCAACATTAGGGGTCAAAATGCCTCCAGGAGTCGTGTTTTGCTAGTACATGCCTTACCATAATATGAACAGAGTTTAGAAGCTCTTAAATGAAAGAACACACTGAACTATATAAGAACAGAGTTGTACTCTGTTTGGAAATGCAAATTGAGAAAACTCTCTGCAACAGCCCAGAGCAGTTTTCAATGTGCAATTGCTATTTAGATAACTTTGTGACAGGCACTTTGCAAATTACTCAGAATTTATGGGCCAGATCGTGACACCATTACTCATGCTGAAAACCAGCACCCAACAGCAGCAGCCCCACCAAAGCCAGCAAACTGCCAGACCTGAAGTCACGAGCAATGGTTTCGCAGTCTGGCTGTCACCATGCAGATAATCTATGAGCCCACAGACATGCAGGCAGGTTTTGCAGCAAAGGTACATAGCAAAGCTGGAGAAATGTTTTCCAACAGCAAAGCAGAGATGGGGCAGAGGGGTAGGGAGAGAGTCTGTAGGCTCCACTCATGCTTTGTTAGCCTTCCTGGCTCTACTCTTAAAAAAAACCAAGCATCTCAAGGGATCCAGGAGATTTTTATTGCTCCCTTTTCTTTTCTTAGCACAGGATCAACTACAGTACTTATGAGGAACAAAAAAGTCATGCTAAAGTTAAGAATATTATCTTATCAGTCAGCTACATGCAAATAATTGAAGAGTTGTCAGGACGATATTAAAGGTTTCAATGACATGCCAATGCTCCTCTGGGAGGATACAGGCTCTCTAAATCTTCTTGAATGTGATTCTAAGTTACAAATTACCCACATCTTGTTCCTGTGTTCTCCTTTATCTCTTCCTCCACTCTTCCTCTATGATTGCTACAGTTTTTGTATTTGTATTTTCTCTGTGGAGTTTAGCTCTAATCATACTTGATCCTAGCTACATTAGCTTCTTTTTTTATGAAAGGGGAAAACTTTACCACAGCAACAAATTTCTTTGTGACATGATTTATCTCATTCTTTTTTATGGTACTGAGATTTTTTCCCCTTTAATTACCCAACAGTAGCAAAGCCTCTCATCCTTTCCTCATCTTTCAGTACTTTGCTTTCAAGCAGTTCCAGATGACAGCATGGAAGAAAGTCTTCCAGCTAAATACAGCCACCTTTTCTCGTGTATTTAGGCTGACTTGCTCTATGGAGAGCAGGCTACAGAGGTTGTATTGACCACCCACTAATGTGTCTTCTGCTACCAGTTCTTGCTGTGGCAGTATTCCTTTTCTCTATTTTAAACTGGCTCTGCCAATTCCCTGCCCTTACAGACCTCAGCTGTGCAGTGAAATCCCATTCTCTCACACTTCACATGCAAGTCTGTTGATTTTCTGGCACACTTGGCACTGTGTACCATGCGACTCTTCCACCTCCAGGCTGGCAACACTCTGGCTGCCAGAGGTCCCAGCTCCGCATCTTACCTTTTCCTCCTCATGCTCTGCACCACAGTGTCTACACATCACATACAGTTTGCATTCTTCAAGGGCTTGCATGACTGCAGCCAGCCCAGGGTCTGCCCTAGTGTTAGAGAATACACAGCAATCTGTGGGATGTTTGCTATGTCCAGCCACTTCTGCTTCCTCCTGCAGCTCACCCAGTAATGGCACCAGCAATACCCCTGCCTGTGGGAGTGCAGCAGGAATGCCAAGCAGCTTCTTATCTTCTGCTGTGGGCTGTGAGGGCACTTCCTCTCTCTGCCAGTGGGTTTGGCATCATTTTTTGGGGGGAAAGGATTACATTTGGGTGGGAATAGGTTTTGGTTTTGCACTGGAATGCCTAATGGAACCTTCCCATGGAGAACCATTCCCAGGGAATCCCAAGACTTTCTCAAAAGCTGAAGAGGCCATGGTGGAGCATCCACAAGCTGCAGTGGTGCCACATCTGACAGATACTGAGTGCTGTGAGAAGTGCCCTTGCAGCTCTCAGCTGGACCTTGGTAGGTCTGGAGAAGCAGAGGCTGACTGCAACACAGAGCCCATTCTAATGGGGTCCTGCTCAAGCCTTGGGAAAATATTAAGAGCTGAACAGTGTAAAGCTTTTTGTTCAATGGAGGAAATGTCACAATGCATTTTCTTTTCAAGGAAACGTGTGGGCCACGCTTTAAAAATTAGTGCTTGCACGGAGGAGAGAAATGCTGGAGAAGGAGCCTTCCCTTTGTTTGCAGCAAACAGAAGCAAAACACTGTCTTTTAGGTGAGGGTAAATATGTCAAAGCCCTGACATCAGAGGGGAAACTCCCTCCCTCTGTGCCGTCCTCACCTAACTTGCATCGTTTTAGCGAAGCCAAAGGTTGCTAAAAACCATATGGAATGAAAAATAAAATAGCTCATAACTCTGCAAAAGTTGGAAGGGAATTTTAGCTCATTCTTCATCTCTTTCACGTGCTGTGTTGAAATATGAGGCCAAGAAGGAGGCCAAAAGACTTAAATGGCCTATCATGAGGTAATTCAGCCACGAGCCCTGAACAAGGAGAACACAATGATAGCAGTGTGCTGGCTGTTTCCACAGAACTTGAAATATCAGAGCTCAGTAGACCCTAAAATGCACAATTAAAAATGAAACAACTCCTTGGGGCCAGGAGATTACTCAAATCTCCCCCTCCGACAATGTTCAACTCAAGTGTCCTATAAAATATTTAATTGCTTGTGGCACCTGCACAGCTTAGCTGTTGAGAAGAAACCCATAAAAGAACAAGCAAGATTCCTTACTGTGTCCTCCAGTGACCGTCACATGAGCCCATGCTCCATGTGAAGGGCTGAAGGTTCAAGCAGCAGCAAGGAACATGTAATTGGTCTTTTCACCACTACGTAGCCAACATTTGGTGTACAAAGGCTTGAGTTCTCCAGCAGGGTCCTGCATCAGAAGCATCCATGCAGGAAAGGGTTCAAAGCAACAGGTTGCATGGAGTCTATTTCTTAGTTAAGCATGGCTGTGCCGCTGGGTTTGTTGCCTGCTTGAGGCATGGGAGGCTATAGTGAGGGCAGAAGCCAAGAAAGGAGAAGGAAATGGCTTGCTACTTGGCCAAAAGTGTGGAGGTGGGTGTACTTAATTTTTGGACCCCGCATCTCTCCAGGCACCATGAAACAACCAGCCACAGTTGATGGAAGGTCTCTGAGCAGCTTCAGATGTCCAAGACAAATTGTGTTAAGGCCTGTGGTCACTCAGGGAAGGGGTTTGGAAGAGTCCTGAAGAGCAGCGCTGAGGCTGAAACCTGAGGCTAGCACGCTGCAAAGGCAATGCTAGCACAAGCCTTTTTGAAACTCCAGGCAGCGCAGCAAGCACAGACTGGTTTATGTCAATGGTGCAGCACCATAGAATCATAGAATCATAGAATCATGAAGGTAGGAAAGACCTCCAAGATCATCTAGTCCAACTGTCCACCTACCACCACTGCTACCACCTACTGCCCACTGACCACATCCCTCAGTGCCACATCCACACGGCTCTTGAACACCTCCAGGGACGGTGACTCTACCACTTCTCTGGGCAGCCTGTGCCACTGCCTCACTGCTCTTTCTGAGAATAAATGTTTCCTAATATCCAACCTGAACCTCCATGCATACACACAGCTGCTCTACCCATGGGACAGCAAATGGCCAGAAGAAATAAGGGGAATTAACAAACAGCCCAGACCTTAGGATGCTTACCCAATGAGGGCAATCTGCTTTGTTTGTTCCAGGGCCTCCACAAGATCTGGCTGTCTGGGGGAGGGAGGGTGTGGCAGCCATGAGATGCTTATTTTGCATACTTTATCCCATAATAATTACTAAAATAGCATTTACAGCTACAGCATTAGACTGTAGAAAAACAAAAATCAGACAGGAAAAATCAGCTGTACTATGTAATGTCACTTTCCCGCTTGGCTGAATCAGTGAAGCAAAGAGAAAAACAGACGTTTTTTGGAAAGTATAAATACATACTGAAGAAATTTATATTGAATAAACATAAAAGCATACCGAATTTAAAATTGAGAACTCTAGCTTAACTGTTAGTTTTAAAATATTAACATAGGTTAATATTCACAGTTTATAAAGTGCATAAACGAGGTTATTCATACTCTATATGGATCAGCTATGCATACCTCTCCAGTGCCAGTTATTTTGGCTGCTCCCATCAAGTTACGCTTCTCAACAACTTAGAAACAAGAGAAAGGGGTGTTAGCAATCTCACAGGACTGGCTTGTTTTTTTCTTTTAATAATAACAAAATGTTCGTTTAAAGTCAGTCTGAAAGTGGAGACAGCTGCTATTTCAGCCAGATGGTGGCACTATAAGTACTTACTATCCTAAGTGCACTATAAATAGAAAAGAGGGAAAAAAAAAAAAGAAATTAAACCAGGGTAATCACTGCAGTATCATTTTACAGCCCTGCATCTTTTAATTTATGAGAGACCTTCACAGATGGCTAAACATACATGAGTTGGCTGTGTTACGGAGCCCAAACCATTAGCTTAACGAACAGCATGCTAAAAAGAAATAGTGTAAGAGTGTCTCATGACATTTTCAAAAATGCCTTCAAAAGGAAAACAAAAACCTTTCTTTCCACACTCCATTCTCAAATAGCAGGGAGGAATCCCAGTGGGCTGCCAAATGACCTCTCTTACCACACAACAAACATGAGGCCACTGATATCAAAACATATTGAACACAGAAAGTACAGGGCGCTGAACTCAAAACTGTTTCTTGAGCAGATTAAGCGGTGGGACATACTGGATAACAGCCTGGTACACAATATATCATCATCAGCAATTTGTAAAATGAACAGATTACATGTTTGCTATGGAGTATAAAGCAGGAATTTAAAGAAGACAAAAAATCTGGGATGAAATCCTGGCTCCTATTGTGGCAGTGACTTTTTTCTGTTGACTTTCGTGTGGCCGAGTCAAAGCAAAATACACAGGACTTCACTTTTTCACAGAAGTGTGAATCTGTTTGCATCAGCAGAATTGTTCCTGGTTTGCAAGAGGAAAAGTGAGAATCTGGCAGGAGAATCAACCAGAAAAGGTGTCTGAAAGTACAACAAACGTTTGATGTACTGAAGGGAAAGAGAAGTATGCAGCCATTCATACAGCATATTAACAAAGTTCTTAGGCTAACAGTGAACTTATTTAACATTTTTTATGTTAAATTAAATGTGAAATTAATCCTGTTTTAATTGCATTTGCCATTGTTACTACAGTGTCTTCTTTTTTCTTTTCTTTTTTCTTTACCTTTCTTTTCCTTTCTTTTCCTTTCTTTTCCTTTCTTTTCTTTTTTCTCCTCTCCTCTCCTCCCCTTTCTTTCTTATCATTTTGAGTGATTACTCATTTTAAAGAAGCATTTATTGTTTTCCCAAGTTACTCTCTCAGCTTTTCTAGTTTATTATTCCTTCTCACTTTCTTGTGGAAAATGGAAAATATCCATTTTGTTGGTCAGAATTCCTTCTCTGACATCAATACATTAAAACAAACAAACAAACAAACTTCATATATACTGCTTTAAATTCATTGCTTTTAAAGGATTGACCAAACAATGCCTGCAATACCACTGATTTACAGATGGGGAAACATGAGAGAACTCAGAAATGGAACAACAGTTTAGATACCAATAATACAAACTCCTGTTTATATGAATAATTTTATGATAACATTTGATGTTGCTACATAGATACAGCTAGTTACTTGTGTGCAAAAGTGTTTGAGGAGTAGATATTTATGGCCTACAGCGCCTGCAACTGCTTCTTCTTCAGCTTCCTTGAAAAAAATTGTCAGTCTTGAGGAAAACATCACCTTTTGGAATAATTCTTCAAAACAGGAAGAGGGAGAAAAGTAGTTTAATCCAAAGCTATGATAAAAATATTTTTACTCATTTGTAAAAGAGTTCAGGCTATACTTTTTTTTTTAAATTTAATCATTAAAAAAATCAGTAAAAGAAGATTCCAGATCTTTTTTCACATTGAAAAATCAAAAAATTTTATTGTGAAATCTTCTGAAGTTTGGTACCAGCAACACATTCAAGATTACACATGAGGTTTCATTGCATGACATTTCAAATGCTGAGAGATGTGTCTAATGTCAGGGATTTGCCTTGACTGGATATTTTGCTCATAGCAAACTCAAAATTATCCACTGAATTACAAATGAGAAATATAACTGGCCTCTGGAAGGCCAACAACTATACTCCCAAATCAAATGTATTTTATGGATACGTAGCGCACATAGGAAAAACCAGAACATCTGGCTTCTTATTCCAATTCTTCTGAAGGAAGTTTTTTTGACCTATACATATATGAAACAAATGCAGATGACAAACAACACGGGGATGGCAGCAGTTTACCGAAGCCTGATGATTACGAAAAATGCTGGTTCTCTTCTTCCTGGACTTTCTGGAGTGTAGCAAATAACTCTTCCCAGCTACAGAAGAAAATAATCATTGCCATCTTAGAAAGAAGAACTGACACTACTATACATACTGATAGCATACCTTTTTTTTTTTCTCTCTCTTTGCATCAAATAAAAGGCAAAAGCAAATGAAACAGAGATCTAGCATTCTACAGAAGGAAAATGACTGGAATCATAATCTTCTTATCTTTTCACAGTCTGGATAAATTCTGAAATTAGAGCTAATTTTCTCTATAAAGTTGAAATCACTTCCAAACAACATAGCCTTCTACAAAATATACATTTTTTTAAAGAATATTTTTTTTAATCCTAGACTAATGAAAACATGGAGTTACCCTGCCTTGGATTTACAAGAGGTAAATACTGCTATGATAAGTTCCCTCACTAAAGCAAAGGTGTTTTGAATGAAGGTGAAGGGACAGCTGGTGTCTGTCAACAAATATGTGCATGTTTGTGCATGAATATTAAAATATGTGTATAAATATAAATGTTATTTATGCATTTATTTATTTAATCTGTTTATTTATCTATTTATTTACCTATTTATTTTTTCTTCCTAGAATGCAAAGAAAGCCAAGGATATGTCTCAGAGTAAATAATCAGACCGACTATGAGTTTTTTGAGGAAACAGAAAATGAGGAAGTGTCATCACAATTTGCAGTTGTGTTTGTTCAGAAAAAAAAATGTTTTTACTTCTAGCTTCCCGATGGGGAATCACACAAAAAAATATATCCTCATGGGGAAAATGATCTCACTTCTGCACACTTTGACATGTTAGTCATTCCCACTTGGTTCCTCTTGTTCAGTAGATAACTCTTGCCCAACTTAGGAAAAATTAGTTGAATTGGACTTTATCAGGCTACCAGATAGGGGTTTCCAGTAGAGAAATAGTTCATGTTTCCCTTTGATATTGTGCCACTCTATTTGTTGCAGCCAAACCGCTCAACAGAAACTCATGGACAGTCTTACAGGAGTTCCTCAATCGCCATATTGCAGACAAGTCACGATGAATTAACGTACAGCTCCAAACTCAAACTAAATCACATCCAACTGCTGCTAAGATCTTTGTGCAGAAATGCATCATGAAGGAGCTTTGATTTAACGTAGACTTTAAGCAGCTGTCTTTGTGTCAGACTCATTTCTCCAGCTCCCTATTTTCTCCCCTGGATATTTTATTTTCTCCAGCATTGGTCAGATGAAAAAGAAAGCCCATTAGGAAGAATCAGACAAGACTCTGGCCAATTTGCTAGTATTGTAATGAGGATCACTCAATAGCAGAATTAAAGAATGCTGTGCTCTGCGAGCTTTGCCTGCTCATCTGTGCATGCTATACTGAGAGCTCACCATGAGAATTAGGAGCAAGACCACCACTGCTGCAAGCAGGAGCAGGATCGGGCCTTTTCACAAGAGGACTGTGAGTGGGAACACTGCCAGGAAGAGCACCAAATCATGCTTTTCAGATCTACCTCGTGCTAATCTTGTTTCTTTTAGAAACCCAGGAAAGTCATTTCTTTCCCCAGATTAAGTCATTACCTTCCTCATTTTACAGCACTTTTACAATTCATGTTAGCCCAGATACTGTGATACAAAGTGGAACAGCAAACTCAACAGAGCTCAACTTTAAATGCTTCAATAACATTTTCTCTGAGTACTCAACTCTGGTCAGGCCAAGTCCCTTCCTATACACAGCTCAGACAAGAGCAGCTGCAGGAAACACCATTTTTGTGTTTTCTGCCACTTTGTGATGCTTGATTCAGATTAGCAGCAAGTGTGCATAAAAGGTCCCTCTTCAAGGCACATCCACAAGGCAAGGAGCAGCACTCTCCAAGCATTGGGTACTGGAGAGCTCAGGTGGACTGCATGGCCATCCTGCCCCGAGCTGCAGGCAGCGTGTGAGGGTCATCTCTCTCCTTCAAAACTGGGGCACCACACAAGCTCCATTGGTTGCCCCGTAAAACATAGGGACTTCAAAGCCTTGGAAACTGCCCAGAGACAGCCCCCAAATCCCTGGTGTTTCATGGCAAAGCAGTGAAGTAAAGGACACCCAGCAGAAAAGCACCTCAAAATCAGGTGACATGGAGGTTACAGAAGCTCATGAAGACCCTGTAGATAAGAAAGACACGGATTGCTACAGACTTTATTTCACAACATTTGCCTGGAGTTAAGACTTAGCACTAGATTATATCACTAGGTAGGACCAACTTTACTCTTATCTTCAAATAAATGCTGCAATGTAGACTCCAGAACAATGCTGATTTATTCAGCTTGCAGTGTTATGTGCACTCAGCCTTTGATTCAGTGTTTTTCGCAGCATTGTGACTCCTGACCTGTCCTTCTCAGAGCCAGGAACTCTACAGATCACCTCTACTGGAGAACACGGACTCGTTGGTGACAGATGGCCCCCTGAAGCCCTGGTAATGCCGGGCAGCTGTGCCAAACTGATGATCAAACTTCAGCAGGGGCAGGAGCAATGCAACTGCACAGGGCACCTATTTCACAGAGCAGCTGCAAGAGCAGAAGGAAGTCAAATCCAGCAGAGATTTCAGGGGGGATGAAAAATTGATTCTGTCCACTACGGATGCCTAACTTTGGAATGATCTGTGAATTCAGAAAAAAAATACTTTGTTTGTTTGTTTGTTTGTTTTGCTTTGGTTTTGCTAGCTTTGCACATAAATACTAAAAACTCTCTAAGCAACAGCTTTAAAACAGAACTGGGATAATCCACCACAATCATCAATACTCAGGAAATAATACATATCTTCTAGTGGCACCTCAAGACACAAAATCCAGCTCTCCCTGGTGCCATAAATCAAAGAAACTGAATCTAGATGAAAAATATAGGCTGTTATTGTGTAGTTTCACTGCTGGGCTTCAACAGAACTAAATCATTTTTCTGTAATACAGAAAGCAACCTCAGCTAAACTAGCTAAAATAACTGAATGCAACCTAGCAGCAGAGAAATGACTGAAGAAGGAATATAAAAGCCCCTGACAAGAGAAATCGAGGCTGTGACACAACCCTTCAGCAGTGGTCTGATTGAGGACAGGATATGTAAAATCCAGGCAGGGTCTCTGTGTTTTAAATAAGAGGCAAAAATGGAAAGATAAAGCCAGGAAAGGAGGCAAAGGGAAACAAGTGTGTGATGGCTGTGATAGAGGAGAGGCTGTTCGGGAGAGTTGTTTTCTGTCTGAATGCTGAAAATATGAAGGAAGACAAGACAGAATCTTTTCTTCAAGACATCTGGGGAAAATGACAGAATTTAATTAAAACATTTGTATATAGGAATCACAGAATCATAGAATGACAGAATCATTAAGGTTGGAAAGATCTCTAAGATCACCTACTTCAACCACCAACCCATCCCCACCATGCCCACTGCCCATGTCCTCAGCGCCACATCCACACGGCTCTTGAACATCTCCAGGGACGGTGACTGCACCACCTCCTTGGGCAGCCTGTGCCACTGCCTCACCAATCCTTCTGAGAAGAAACTCTTCCTAACATCCAACCTGAACCTCCCCTGGTGCAACTTGAGGCCGTTCCCTCTCGTCTTATCACTGTTACCTGGGAAAAGAGGCTGACCCCCACCTCGCTACAACCTCCTTTCATTCAGGTGGTTGTACAGAGTGATGAGGTCTCCCCTGAGCCTCCTCCTCTCCAGGCTGAACAATCCCAGCTCCCTCAGCTACTTCCCATCAGACTTGTGCTCCAGAATCCTCACAGCTCCACTGCACTACTCTGGACACTCTCTAGGACCTCAATGTCTTTCTTGTAGTGAGGGGCCCAAAACTGAACAAAATACTCGAGTTGCAGCCTAGGAAATCTATACATGATCCTAGAAAGTGGGAAACTTCTTACTAGGTGGGCTGCCTCATGCTAAATGAAGGCTCAGGAAATAGAAAACAGGCGTAAGGAACAAAAGGTCAGCATGAAGGCTTGATGTCCAGGCAGCTACTTCTGGCAGCTCCTGTATCCTTCTGCTTTTTACCTTTTGGCAGCATGTGTGGTACTGTGTAGCGCTGAGCTGAGCTGGACTCCTCTTGAGTGCATCTGGGGATGAGGCTGTGTGCTGCACCACAGCTCCAGAGGCTGAGAGGATCCTTGATCTCCACAGGAAACTCCCTTTTCATTTCAGATATAGATCGGTAATTGGATAGTAGAGCTGATAAGCAACCCTAGGTTTTATAATCTTGTTTTTACTTGCATGTGTATTCCCGATGTTCTTGCTGATAACGAGGACATAGGTGAGGAATTTCCAAAGTGCCCTAGTGGCCTTAATGACTCTACAGAAGCAGCAAACTGCACCCAACTATGGGAGAGAGCATTCAGGGCTTGCACCAATCTCACCCCAGGCCTGGAACCAGCCATGGTGGGGGATCAGCATGCCACTTCTGTGACAACTGAGTACATCCCAGGCAATCAAGGAGAAAAGACTTACTGGAGACAGGGATAATCTAGACAGAGGAAAATTCAAAGGTGTTTTCTTTTGAAAAAGTGAACAGAAATATGGCTATTTTTACTGCACTTGAAAAGGAACCTACCCCCAGGGACAGAAAACTGAAGGATTAAGAAAGAATGAGACTCAGCTAGGCAGAAGCTGGAATGAGAAGTGATTATTTTATTCAGCACATTTCTGCCTGACTTTTGAATAGCTGTGAAAAAAAATCTTCATTTCAAAACTTCCTGAGGTAGGAGCCACACCCTCCGTCACAGATAAATTCAGGCAGGTAATCCCATCAAAGCCAAATCCTATTGAGTTTGTTTGCTATACAGAGAACCACTGATTCCAAGCCACTATTTCCCTCTTCAGTTCATCACCTCTGGGACTTCTGGAGTGCACATGCATAATTACTACCACATAAATCCATGTCTAAGGCATAAAAGCCCCCTCCAGCCTTGCCCTACAGTTACCTATGGCAATGATTAAATTCATAGTGAAATTGGATATTTGCACTAAGTATCTGACATTAGCCAGCAGAAGCTCCAATCAAGACTAGAGGCTGTGATGTGATTTACTGTCTGTCAGAAAGCTCTTGATGAGCTGAGAGTAACTGGTCTGGAAAACCTCTCTGCATCATGAGGAGGAGGCACGAGTCAGCACGCAAAGTTCAGAGGTACCTGGAGTTTGTAGACTCTTAATTGCACAGGCAAGGAGAGAGGAAGGTAGTTGAATGGAGATGCTGGAATAGCCCAAAAGGCAAGGGAGCTCCTCTGTAAGCTTAATTGTCCTTAGTCCATTCATAAGCCAAGAGGTATGGTCAGACAGGAGGTAGAGGAGGGGAAGGTAATGTCTTTATGTTAAAGAAAAATGTATTAGGGCTCACAAGGTGCTAAGATATTAAGGGATTGGGACCATGTACCAGTCTCTAAGGCATGGATGTCCAAACTTGTGGCTTGCCTGGAAGAGATTGAGCGAAGAGGAACTGGGGCCAGGTTGGGCCTCACGGTGGGGTACAGCCACTGCCTTGATGGTGCGGAGCAGTGGGCAGCTGCAGGACAGGCTGGGCCGGGCCGTGTACAGCCCACAGGCCATGGGTTGCACATGCCTGCTCTAAGGTGGCCTATACAAAAAAAGATGTCTGCATCGCATCACTGTGTGTGACAGTGTGTTGCTGCCACACACTCTGTATTGAGCAGTTGAAGCCCTATGTAGAAAGTCAGATTTGAGATGAGTATGACTAGGCACCATTCAAATGAACTATTGGGAAAAGTAATAGATATGGTTTGTCTGGAAGATGGCACAGAAAGACATGAGAAGAGCAGGGAAATTACAGTTCGAATATCACTTCAGAGCTTTGTTTATTTGGTTCTACAAGCGTGTAAAACATTTCTTCAATGGCTAGCTTCCAAAACAAAGGCAGGGCTTTCATGTGCCCTACCTTTACATGCCAACAGGTAAGATACCTGCTTAGACAGCAAGTCACACAGGGCTCCTTTCACAGTCGATGGAGAGAAACTAGCAGGAGGCAGTTCATCTAATCTGATCCATATGTGCAATAGGAGATGAGTCATGCCCTACAGGTGTCTGAACCTCCCCATTGACTGCAGATGGAGCCTAGATGACTAACTCTGACATAGTGACTGTGGACACCTACTTTCGGTCAGATGGATACCTTTCTACCTCCCACCCCCAAAATACTTCCCTCCTCCTAGGAGTCCACATGCCTCATTCTCAAAGGTGTAACTGGTGCTTTAACTCTTCTTTAGAGTTTAAATCACACCCGCTCTTCCAGCCTGAAGACATCAAGGCTTTCATTTGCATCTTCCTTCACAACCCTAAGGTGGCATGTGACAAGAAGACATCACTCCATCATGTCCATCACATCACCCTCCCTGCTCCTAGCATGGCTGCTAAGCCCTGGCCATGCTTTCTCACATGGAGCTCAGTGAAGCAAAGGTGCTCTGTAGAAAGCTGCCCCTTCTAGGTGCTGGAATGGGCATCCTCATGGACCAAGAAATCATACAGACAAGCTCAGATAAACAAAAGCCTGTTATATCTTAGCAATCCAAACTTTTCTACGTTGTCAGACTCATCATCAGTCTCAGAGCCTTGTTCAACACAGCAGAGAAGTGTATGCTTAGTTTCAAGAAGACACTGTCAAAGAAAGGACTTAAAGCAATTTGTTCAAATGAGACCTCCACGGGGCATCAGAGCCCCTGTGCAGCACTTTAGCTACAAATACCTGGCTCTGCTGAAGTCTGCCACTTATTTGACTGTGACCAGAACTTCACCTCAGCCATCTCATTGTTTTTGTGCACAGCCAATGGGCAAATATTAAAGTTTGAAGTCAGAGTATTTATTATCCTGTAAACGCCATTTTGATAAAGCCATTCCCTTGCCCTTCCCTGTTCTTAGTTGAAAGACTAACTCTCTTTTACTACTCAGTAAAAATAAACCTGTATCAGATTCAATTTCTTTCATACCACTCCATCAGAATGTTTATTCTTCTTTATCACTGAGATCAATATTTATCCATGTGGGAGGAAACAGTTCTCTCTGTTCGCCAAGCTGTTGTTGTGTTAAAGTTTAACGTCACTAAAGAGGCAGTAAATGACAACTAAACCTACATCACCAAACAGGCTTTATATATTTTATCAAATAATGTACTTTACTAAGAAAGCCAACCATACTGTTCCTAGGCGGGATCTTAAACACATTTTTCATACTAATGAGCCTTTAATAGCTACCCTCGTTTTAATAACATGTTTCCACCTTAAGCATGGTTGGACATGATCTGGTCTTACACTAGCTTTCACACCACTGTGACAGGTAACTTTGTAGTATTGATTTTGACATACAAAACATACAAGAACTGGAATCAGAGCTGCCGCCTATGTATTTGTGCAATACGCTTTCTTTTCAGCTTCACAGCTCCCCAACAGTCTTTTCAGCTTTGTAATGTCCCAACAATCTTTAAAGATGAAGAGAACTAACAATTATCTTTTTTTCTCATCCAAAGTTTTTCTAGACTCTCTGCTGAGAGGAAGATCTCCAAAACTTCTGGTACAGCACAATTCCCAGGAGGGCTTTTGTTTGTGAATTAATTCATGATTAACATTACTTTCTAATTTTAACAAGCATTCTACATAGTAATTATTAGCCACCACTAGGGAAACTCTGAAGTGGCTTGGAGTTCGAGTTCAGTTCAGATAAACACACAAAAGTTCAGATGCTTATCCAATTGCTTGCACTTCTTGAATCAGCAGGGCAAGTCTGGAAACCTATCAGGTTCCCCATCTGTATGCTCCCACATGTCAAGTCATGCCAAGAATGTTCCAGCTGCATTTTTTCATAGTGCTTCTGCATGCCTTGTTTTGGTCCTGCAGTGAACCAAGAAATACAAAGATTCATGAAAGGGAAGATGAGGCCCAGAAGGAAGTTCTCTTCCTCAGAAACCAGGGTGCTTCCACGAGCCAGCTGTACCATAGAATCATAGAATCATACAATCATTTGAGTTGGAAAGGACCTTTAAAAGTCATCCAGTCCAACCCTCCCATAATGAACAGGGACACCTACAGCTAGATCAGGTCACACAGAGCGTCGTCCACCCTGATCTTGAGTGCCTCCAAGGACAGGGAATCCACCCCTCTCTGGGCAGCAGGAACCATCCCAAGACAAAGGGCCATCTTAAGAAAGGTCCATACAGCTTATGGCCCAACAAAACCTTCCTTCACAACCCCCAGTTAACTCCACAGGTGTCAGAAATGGAGCTTAACCTTCTGGAGTGCTCCACCAGCCTAACATGCTCAGAGTACAGAGAAAATAGACTCAATTTCCTCATCAAAGGAATTTAAAAACGTTTCTTTTAAATAGCACTATAGCAGGTGGAGGTGCTCAGCTAATTAGTGTTCGACCATGCCTGCCATGTGCTGTTTCCAAGGGTTGGAAACAGCACACTCTGCAGCCTGTGGGGAGTCAAATGTGCTTTCCAAAAAAGCACATTAATTTCCAGGTTGACTGAGGAACCCCATGCCCTCCTGTTAATGCTATGTCCCTGTGAATCCAGGAAGGCATGAGCTGTCAGTGCTGAGAGATGCTAGCAAGCTGTGGAGCAGATCTGAGGGGCAGAATAAATGAGAGACTAGGGTTCATAACTGCTTCTGAGTCCTCAGACCATCACATAACCTCGTGATACTACAAAGAAAAGTGTTCTATCTGCAGTAGTAGAATTGAGACATTTTCCACATGCTCTTGCTTAGTATTTTTGGTGGGTTTTTTTTGTTTGTTTGTTTGTTTTAATTTGTTAATATGAGGCATTGCCTTGTCCCTGGAGATGTTCAAGGTCAGGCTGGATGGGGCCCTAGAATCTACTGCGTGGCAACCCTGCCCAGGTCAGGGGGTTGGAACTAGATGATCTTTAAGGTTTCTTCCAACCCAAGCCATTCTATGATCCTATGATTCCGTGATACTATGATTCTATATTTCTCTGTTTTTATTAGTCTTCAAAAAGCAGTTTATCCAGCCTCAGAAGTGATAAGCCTGCTATATCTTGATGGAAGCCATTCAACTGGCCACAGCACAGGCTTGAAAATGTAAGCAGAACTGAACTACTCAGCCCTACACAGTCTCACCCACAAGTAAGGGATGCAGATTGACTGCTATCTGTGATTCACCTGCTGTGAAGTACTGTTCTAATTTGTCTCAGAAAAGCTCAGGAAGGTCTAGGGAAAGGCAACTTAAAGCAGGCCTGAGTGTGCATTATGATCATGCTTCTAAAAGGAACTACAGAATTAAATAAAGAATAGGTCAAAATTGCTTTGCATGTATTAGTTACCTGCTTTCACAGGTATTATTAATATTGCTAGCCAGTTTAGTTTTCTCCTTTAGGTTTCAAAACCCAAAAGAACTAGTTGGTGTCATATGGTTTAAAAGACATGAGGTTTAGAGCTCTCAAGGCTTTAAAAAGTAGCTCAAAAAGATAAGGCAAATTCATCTTACAGTCTCTGAAAACAAACTCAAGAATCCTCAGCCTATGTAAGAAAAAAAATTTGCAATCTTAAGCCCATCTGTACTTCGTGAAGATATAAATGTTTTTCTCTCTCTCCCTTTTTGTTTAATATAACGCATGGCCATCTTTGTTCTAATGATTTATCACGTTCATCTCTTCAAAATATATTAAAATGCTTCTGAAAAGATGCTAGAATGCATTCTTTTGTCACCATGAATTGCTAGCCACAACTCTTTAAGAATGAAGAAGAAAGCTGCTTTCTTTAAAGACTAATCCATCTCAGATGGTCTCTATTTTAATCCTAAGATGGAGAGAACATTCCCTTTCATGCAGATATCATTTCTTCCCCTCTCTGAGGTAGTGAAACCAGTGCAAGACAAATCAAGAGTGTGCCTTGCACTGCAATCCCATCGGCAACCCGTGGATTCACTCCATGCCAAGCAACCTACCAGTGGTGACAAGGATGATGAAGCCATGGGGCTGAAGCACCACGCTGGCCATAGCCATCTTTGAAACAGACTGTCCAGTAAGGTGGTGGAGTCACTATCCCCTAAAGTTTTCAAGAAAAGGGTAGATGTCACACTAAATAACATGGTCTAGAGCAGTCACAGGCATGGGCTGACATTGGGTCTACAGGATCTTTGGTCTACATGACTGTGAGTTGGACTTGGTGATCTCTAGAGGTCCCTTCCAATGCCTACAATTCTGTGATTCTGTGATCTTAGCAGTCTTTCCAACCTTAATGATTCTATGATTCAAGCTCAGGGAGGGTAGACTTAGGTTAGATATAAGGAAAAAATCTTTTACAGTGAGGATGGTGATGCACTGAAACAGGTTATGTAGTGTTGTGGTTGATGCCCCAACCCTGGAGACTTTCAAGGCAAGGCTGGATAAGGCCTGTGGTGTCCCTGTTCATTGCAGGGGAATTGGACTAGATGGCCTTCAGAGGTCTCTTCCAACTCTAAGGATTTTATGATTCTATGATCCTCAGATATCAGTTTCTAATTTTGGGCTGCTGCCGGCATGTAGGGAGCCTGTTCCATGGAAATGCAGTACAAGTGCACGCTGCTGTGGCTGTGAGGAGCAGCAACACAGTTAAAAGCAGAAACAAGGAAGTAGTGGGAAATGGAAAGATTAATCCCATTGCATTGCAACTTTTTTTTATTTAGTGAAGAGGAAATACAATTAGGCGGAACACATTAAACATACCTACACAGATATCTGAGCATCTCCCCGGTGCACGAGAATTCATGCCTGCAGATGAAACAGGCAGGCTCCACTTCCTTAATCTAATTAGAAAACTAAACTTAAAATTATCCTCCTCCAGAGAGATATTTACACCTCCAAATATGTTCAGCAAAATAGAATATGAAGCTGAAAGGAAATCATTGAATTATTTATTATGGTTTTCTAATGGTCTGGGCTTACAGCTTCAGACAGTAAAAAATACAGTAGAAAATGACTGATTACAGTGTATACCGGAAATTCTGGGGAATTAAAAGAAAGCTACTTTTGCATAATTGCACACTTCCATTTCTTGTGGAAAATTAAAAAGCCATTGCTCCTCACTAAATATGACTATAATTGCAAATAAGGGATTTTGGAGGCGGGAGGGGGAAGTGCAAGGATAGAGGAGAGAAAGAACTGTGGCAAAGATTCACAATGCGCTTGCGGAGGTTAACGCATGAAATTAAGTGATGCTCAAAAACACAGCTGAGGTACAGAGGAACAAAATGCTTGTCTTCCACAACTGTGCCAGACAACGGGCCACTTCCATGTGCATGGATCTGCCTGAAGGTGCTTTAAGTGTTGTGAGGGTGGGAGAGTGGAGCGAAGAACCATGAGCACTACTGTCTCAGGGAGTTTGCATTAGCAACTTGCAGTTGTGAATTGGAGAATGTGGGGACACATTATATATTCTACTGCACACCTCAGGGATGGTTTCTCTTCCTTCTTCAACAATTAGAAGAACAAGAACAATTAGATACAATCCAAGGAGACTTGGAAAATCTCTCCTCTGGTCCTCTCAGGGACTTTCATATCAGAAACAGAAATCAATCTTTCCTGTTTATAATATTGCTGTGTAGCGATTTCTTTAAGTCTTATAGATGAATTAAGCATTATCTGAGTGTAATAACGTCTGATGTTTATAGACACCAAATGCTTTAATATATAAATACACCTAACGAATTCATGCTTACATGTGTATGAGTACATGCATATTAACACTTATATATTTTTATATATTAGTGTCCAGTTACAGTAAAGCAAATTTACACATACTAAACCTGCTGTTGTATTTGTCTGTGTTATATATACACATTTATTTTATGTTTACACATAACTGGAGAAAATAAGGCATCATTAAAATTGCTTGCTGCCTTCCAAATTCCAACCTATAAAGAAACTTTGCATCTTTTTGTCAGGCTAGTATATCAGACACAAACAATCATGTCATCAGTGTGCTGAAATGCACAATAACAGACTACAGAATTTGCACCTGGTCACTTTACTGAAGACAATATTCCCAAGCGGCAGGCAGCCCTACGACTCATAGCCTGGAAATAGTCCCACACAGGTTTCTGAAACAATCAGAGGAATTGCTCTCACAGCTTCTGTCACATATGTTTTTTCCCGTACATGTTTGACACAGTTTTGTTTTATAATAAAAGCCTTAGCATGTCTGTACAAAAGATGCTTACAACTAGACTTTGGTGTCTCATCCACATAGCCAGGGGCTAGAATTCCCCTCAGAAACATTCTATTTCTTGGGTAGTATGTCACTATTTAGGTAAATCTTCCGGCATGATGATGCAATTTCAGTAGCCTGGCTTCCTCCCTGAAAGGCAGTGGTAGAAAGACCCTCAGTGTTGCCCTGAAGAGTTGGGCAGTCAGAAGGAAGCCCTGTCAGGCCATCAGTTTTTCAGATTGCCCTGCATAGTTTGTGTGTTATGTTAGAGGTGCCTTCAGGGGAACTCACTGAAGTGCTGTCACGAACTACTCATAAATAGGAAGATGACTCCTGGATCCCATCCATTTTGAAGATGTTCCAGAAGAAAAGTTGGGTAATCTTTACATGGATTTTTCTTAGACAAACACACACACTCACTGACTCAGGAATCACTTCCAGACATGATCAGAAGCTTGTGTAGATGCTGGAATATAGGCAACAGACTGCCTAGATGATCAAGACCATGGTTTACAATGTGTATTCTGGAAAGTTCCTCAAGACTGTCAGGCATCAAACAAAAATTCAAACAATGAAGAAATAAATAAATGCTAGCTCATACCCAGAAAAGTCAACACTGTGCTCTGCTCACCTGGAAATGTCCCCAAACAGCCCTCGGGCACATGCAGAGCAAGTCTGCATGTTAGATGTCCCCTAGTTCTGAAGATGCCAACATTGACACATCTAGGCTAAAAGGAATTCACTGACCCTAGAGCATAATTTCTGCCTGGTTTCCACAGGGAGAGAGCAGATATTGTAGCAGGCACAGGAGGAGGACCTGCATTTGGCTCAGTGGGGTCTCCGGTCCTACTGCCAAGACGACAGAGTGGCACAGGAACGTGCGGGAAGACATGTCCCAGCTGGAGCCTCCTGTCACCCACATGCAACCTTGTCTCACCAAGCTTTCTCTGCCACCCTCTCCTACCCAGAGCCAAAGGCGGAGGATGAAAAGCCACCATCTGCAGGGCAAAGTGGAGGCACCAGTTGAGCCCCCTAAAATACAGATGGAGCATAAAATGGTTCCGTGGGGAGAATAGGTCCCAGAGGAGAGTGGAGAAACGTGTGGGGGGGGACATTATTTCCTGATGTTTGAGAGCTGTGACACTGACGCATTTTCAACACAGAAACCCATACATGAGTGACAAATCCACAAAGATAATCTCAAGTTAAGTCAGTACAAAAACAGATTACATGGTGGTCAGGCTGTAAGTGCCAACATAATGGGAGGTTTTTATTTTGAGTAAGCAGGGAAATGTCATTTTTTCCTCTTTGTTCTACTTCCAGTCACCCAAAATCATGCTGGCCCAACTTTCTGTCCATACATTATGTAACTCAACAAAAGCTGTTTCTTAACTGTGTGAAAGGAGTGGAAGAGTATTCTTTCCCTCTGGACTAAGCAATTCACTCCCAGAGCCTTCTTGTCTTGGCTGGCAGAAGAGCTAACTCAGCACATTAAAGATAGACTCCCATCAAGCTTGCCTTTTTTTTTTCAAAGCTGTTGTCCTGAAATGTCATTTAAGGGAACAGACCGAATTTACATCATCATGGGAAAATAACGGCACTGACCTCATCAAATTATGGCACCACTGTGGAATAAGCACAAGATAGTCCTATCACCAAAGGTAGTCCAAAACAGGATATGTAAATGTCAGTGTGGAATCCACATCTTTGATTTTTTTTATTGATATCAGGGAGAAATAAAGAAGTTTCACTTCCATGCAAAAAGGAAAAAAAAGAAAAAGCAATCAGTAGAAGCCCTTGGCTTGTTCAAGTGATGACACAACCACTAACTCCAGTGAGAGTGTGACAGCCTGAATTATACTGGGAGATGGCAAACAGAGCATTTCTTCTTTGTTTCCACAGTACAAGATGTGGAGAGGAGGGGAAAGATATATATATTCTTTCACAAACTGCATAGCTACACTGTGGAATTCATTACCATCGGATGTTATGGCAGCCAAAAATATAAGTGGAAAGATTAGTCCAATTCATGGAAGAGAAGTCCGCCGCGAGCTGTTAAACACAAAAACACAAACATGGTCTCTGGATAAGGAAATCCCAGTGCAGCTGGCTTCCGGCAGTGGGAAGGATGCATTGGAAGAAAGGAGAGCATGTGCCTGCTCCAGCATCCAGCTCTGGGTTGTTCCAGGGCAGGGCAGATCTCTGGCAGCACAGCTTTTCTTCTGCCATGGGCAAAATGCTTAGGTTAAAACTTCCAGTTACCCAGGAATCTGAGTTGCATTCAACACTCATCAGGCTCCTGAGTGAAAAAATTGTGCAAAAGTTCAGGGAGTTTCCTTCAATTTCTATAACTGTTTTCAAAAATCTCATGTTTGCTGCATACAAAGGTGAAAAAATAAGCGGCGAAAGTGAGTGCAGTTCTCAGGGGAAGGTAGCCAGGCTGGAACTTGGGCACCCAAACACCACCACAGTGAAGTGGGATCATCTGACCATCTTAAATAGTCTGAAATATCTGGGTACACCCAGAAATATATGATCTGTACACGTCCATTAGCTGTTTGGAGGGATGTACAGGTGGACTGCTTGCTAAAGTCCAGTGCTGTTAGGTCTGTTGCAGCTTGGGAAAAGAGGACACTATTTGCCCTTCTATTTTTCTTCCTGACTTAGCTATCTCTTGTCAACAAACATTTTTAAGTACAAATTTTTAAATATTCAGAAATATAAATATCTGGAAATTCCCAGAAAACAAGGCAACTGAAGCCAATGTTTTACCAGCCTATGTGTAAACAATATCTTTCCCAACCAGACCATGGGAATTGACTTTGTTGACAGTTTTGACGAAAATCATTTGTTAAGTGGAAACAGCTTAAAAAAGACAGAGATATGCTTAAAAAAAGAAAGAGATATGTGCTTGTTATGTAACTTACTGAACCTCTTTTTCTCTTCTTTTTGCCAAGATCTGCTTGATAATGGTGTGAATTGTTTAGGCAAGCTCATGCAGCCTACAGACATATGTACATACAATCTTTAACAGAACTTTCTGTTCCTTGTTCCCAGGTACACACCATACCATGCTGGATATTTAAAAACCTGCTATAGCCTGTTAATGGAGTGTGGAAATAACCCTGGAGGATAAAGCACACCGAGTTTATTACATAAATGAAGAAATTTCGGCCAGGAAAAATTGTTGATCCTATTAAATATGTTTTAATGCAGTCAAGATTTAGGTGATTTTTATGATAATATCTTCATTCCAGTTGCTGTTTCAGCATGCCAAGTTCTGTATCCCATTAGCCCATTACCAAAAAACAAACAGTTATTGGTGGACTTAATTTTTAACTTTTATTTTTAAAGGGCAGGATAGGAAGTTGCTTATGTTGGCTCTTTCTTGGTACTATTATTCCCCCAAAATCTGATTGTAAAGGGAATTTCAGTGAAGCCATTAATAAGTGAAGCAATAATAAGTGGTTCTGAAAGAAAAGCTCAGGGGCTGTTCTTGCTACAAAACCTATAGCCTGAATGCTGCTGTTCAGTGGAGGCCGACTTTGCTTGCATTTTAGTAACTTTTAAACCAATATCAGTTGCTTTACAGGAAATATAGGTTAAAGCTTCAGCTAGCACAGTTTCACTTACTAACAGGACAATTTTGGCAACTTTGTTTTTTTCTGGGTACTCCAGTAGCCTGGGTGGTGAGATAATATTATGTTAAAAATTCATGACATTGGTCAAGTTAATGTAGAGACACCCAGGCTAAGCCCTTCAGCAGTCTTTGCACAATACCTGCTTGAGTGGAAGACCAGCAGGTACTCCATGGCCCAAATTTCATTTCATGGAGGTGCTGCTTTTAACTACATTGAAGTAACTTGAGGCTAGAAGGAGAACAATAAACCAAACCAAGCCAAGCCAAACCAAATCAAACCAAACTTTAGTTATTAACACTGAGTTAAATCAGCAATGAAGACAGATCTCTTCTTCGACAGCAAACTGAATTAGTACAGCCCTTATACCGCATCATTGGCCTTAGTATTAAAAACTTCTATTTTGGATTTTTGGATTGTGCTTCAGATCTTGAGTGTTTTATACTCTACTCTGAAGCACGCCAAGCCTCATGTTTTCTGCTGCAACTGACTTTGAGGAGGTGTTAAAATGGGAACACTAAATAAATTGCATTGAAATCTTTGATTTTCCACTGAAAATAGTTCACTGAATACTGTGGCTGAAAACTCATTAAATTTAGGCATCATTTGAATATCTTCATGTTTTTCGTAGTATTTGATGAGTTCATGATGTTTATATTTCTTACTGAATATTCTTGATTGTTACAGTAATGAAACCATTTCAAAATCCTGGTGAGGACTGGAGGAAATCCCTGTCTACCTATAAATGCGTCCATGTCACAATGGATGAAATTAGAGCAATGTACAACGTAGACTGTATGTTTCCAGGCGTAATCTGGCATGAATTTGATCTTCTTCGTGTGAAGTAAGATTTTCCATTTTATGCTGGTGTGCCTGCCACTGAGATGGGACCCACAGCAGAGCTAATACATGAGTATCAAGAGAGATCTCTCAATCCCTCTCCTCCATACTCTTTCTCTGAAGTGAATTTCCTCAAGCTATATTAGCATAATCCATGAATGCCTCTTGTAGAGAAAGGCTGAACTACTGGATGCTTTTGTAAATTAATTAATTGGTAAACACATCACTAAAAGAAGGGTAATCCACAGAACCCTTTGCAGTTTGCTAAATTCACAAAGACAAAACAGCCTGCAATTCTCTTATAATATTTTTTACTCCAATGCTTTTTTCCTTCTTTGTCCTAGGGTGTTCTGATCCTCATACCTTATGGGGACCAAAGAACCATAACCCCTAATGATGTTTCATGTGAGAAAGTATGTGGAGCCATATATTGCATAGATCTCCTGAGGTAAATAAATAGCCAAGCTCAAAAAAGCCATTATGAAAAATATAATAAAAACATTTGAGACTGGGTAAGATCAATTACACACTCATCAGTAAAACTAAAGACACTAAAGATTGCAAGAGCTCCAGGTAAATGTCATGGGGCAGGTTGCCAAATGTTGTGAGTGTTTCATCTGAAGAAACTCTAAGCCACGTTAGCATCAAGGAAAAAAAAAAGAAAAAGGAATTAAAGGAGGCAGAGCCACACTACATACTACAAGAGCTATTACTAATCTGTCTAAAGCACAATACAAATGTATGTTTTCTTGTAGCTACAAGTTGCAATTCTGGCTTTACTTAACACAGCTACATGGGATACAACTCCATCAGGGGGACTGAAGTCACATATGCGCAAATAAAGATGGAGGTCTCTGAGACCAAAGTTGTGTAAGATTTGGTTTAAAGATAATCTTTCAAAGGTGACTTTTAAAACTCATCTGTTCCAGTGACAGTTGAGATTCAGCATGTTACTTACAGGCGTAATGGTCTCAAAGTATTATGTTTCTAATGTAAGACTTGCTAAATTCAGAATGAAACTTCCTTCATCCATCTTCACAACAACCATATCAGGATATTACTGCTACAACAACAAAGCCTCCTGTTTTTTAATGTATAAAAAGAAACACTTCCTGACCAGCAAGCTCAATCCATTGTGTTTCAGGTCTAATTTTTAAGTCAGACCAAGTATAGAGACATGGAATGGGCACAACTGCATTCAATAAAGGAAACAATGAATAATGACAGGCTTTCACAATAGAATCTGACAGATCTTGCTTCTGCGGGTTTCTTATCATCCTCATCAGGCTGTCCCGCCCTTCTGCTGAAGATAGCCACCCCACAGCAGAGATGCAAGAAACCACGTGTGCATCCCAGCAGCTCTGCTCTGGTCCACTGCCTGCAACTGCCAGTGGGTTTCCTTCCCAGGAACGTGGGGTTGCACCAGTGTTATGAAGCAGAATGAAAAGACATGGGCTCATATTCCCCTTTTGGCATTGTTACAGGAGCAGTAACCTCTGTCAGAGGGGTAGGAGCAAAACATATAGAGTAGGCAAGAACTTCTTAAACCACCACAGCTGTTTTCTCAGTGAGTGTGCGTCACTCTTTAATATAGCCTTTGTGACCTGTCATTATACTTTGGTTTCACCCTACTCCTACTGAAAATCAGCAAAAACTTTGCAACTGATTTCAGAGGGAGCAGAAGTCAGGTCTTCACTGTGGAGCATAGGAAAAAGAATGCCAAAAATGCTGACTTCTTGCTGTTTTCCCTGTCTTCTTTCCCACACCTTAGCAGAAGCATCCTTCATGCTTGCTTATGATCCCCAAATGAGCAACAGTGACTATAGGAGCTAAAACCAGTGAGCTTAGGAAGGCTTTATGGGCAGCTTTCAAGTGTCTGTCGAGCACTCATTTCAGTGCGAACAGCAGCCAGCTGGTTCTGTGCTCTCTCAGTCTGATATTTGCAGAGCTCCTCTCTGCCAGATGACATTTAAGGCCTTGGATGGTTTCACTCTATTCGCTTGGTTGGGTTTCAAGTTTACACATAAACAGCCACTACATGAGACGCCAACAAACTTTGACTCAATTCCTCATCAGAAAACAATTTTGTACTCCCACACTGATTACACAAATGCATCTGACTCTCTAATAAAAGAGCATTCAAAACTTGCTCTCTTTTAAAAGAGAGGGCCAACACCTGGCCGGCAGCAGAGCACTCCTTCTCAAACAAGAAGGTGCAGAAGGATCCTCAACCCCCACTTCATAAGTGAAGCTCCCACTGCTCTTGGGACCTAACCTTTTAGTAGCCTTACGGAGCAGGTGAAACCTCAATGACACGCTGCCACGAAACACCTGCCATTCTGCCTTTTCCAACCCCTCCAGTTAATTCGTACACCAAATGACTAGTCAGAGACCTACGACATTACCACATACTTGATTGGTACAAACGTAATTACAGCTGAGGTAAAGCTGATCTAAAAATAAAGCCGTGCCTAAAAACGATAGGAGAATTCATACCAGGAAAAAGCAGGTCCTGAACTCTGGGCATCAGTTTACATAGCCATTGGTGTTCAGGCCTTGGGTGGTTGCAGTGCAGGGCAACAGGAAGGAGGCCCAGGCTCTGCTCCTCTCTCTGTCTTCACTATTCACTCTGTCAGCTCTTTGGGGGAGGGTATCCTTATGTGTTTACGTGGCATATCAGACATGAGGGCAAAAATTTCAACTGAGAACCTTTAGGTGACATTATCTTGTGAAAACAGCTTGTGCCCAAACAGGCCCAACAGGCTGACCCTGTGGGGAGGGATTATGAGGCTGAAGCACAAGGATGCTCAGCACGTAAGTTCACCCAGCGCAGCAGGCAAAGGGCTGGCTGCAGCAGCACCTGCACTGTGGATGCAACATGATGCAAGCCCTTCTCCAAGCTGAGACAGAAACAAGTGCAATCTGCCTTTCAGAACTTATCTGCCAGATAGTGTTAAGGAAAGTTAAGGCATAAAAGCGTCTAGGCACTGAGATCAGGATGAAGTCTGTTCCAGCTCCTGGAGAGCAAAGGACCTCAGAGGCTTCCTTCACGATTGCATAGATCCAGTTAGCAATAATTTTGTGTGCACTGCACGAGGTAACCCGCCCATTTTCACCTGCTCATTTTTAGTCTTTGCAGTCCTGCCCAAGAAACAGATCCACCAGATGTGAAAAGTAATAATTTTTGGATGGGAAAAGCAGAGATGAGCTCCATTTTGCATGACTGCAGCCAGGATAAGGCATGCATCCATAGCCCGCACTTCAGCTGAGGGTTTAGGATTCTCATTTTCCCCACAAGAAAAATGTTAACTTCTTGAATCAGTCTAATTTTCACAGGTTTATTTTGTTTCAGTTTTCCCTATTTACCTGGTTTGAACCAGCTCCAAACCAAGAAAGTCAGTCTCTCTTCCTACTCTGAATTTTCTTGCTGCAAAGAAAGAACCCATGCAAAACCAGCAGGTGGACTGTGAAGGAGAAAGTGAGGGGACTGGAATGGCCTCTTCTGTGATGCACAGGAATCATTTCCATGATTTTCATAACCTGAATGTTTTACATAGGTGGGAGGAAACAGATTTTTCTAAAACCTAGCACTTGTTTCAGCAGCACATATTCCTGATTAGGTACCAACTCTGTGATTCCCAGAAATATTAACAAGTTTGTGTCCCTTCTCCAATTCCCAATTCTCTGTTAGTCCAGAGTATGGCCTGAACTGGAAATATCCCCGGAGAGATAGAAATGAGAGGAGGAGAGGAGATAAGCTGCTAAATCCCACCAATTTCTACACTCAGAGGCATCCAGAGAATGCCCCCAACAGAAAACACTAGGAGCTTTCCAGGCTGTCTTCACAAGTATCATAGACAAACAAACAAGAAATTGAGACGTCTCCCCTACATTTTACGGAGCACTTTAATGCCAACACTAATAATTCTCAGAGGCTGCCACGGGGGAAAAAGGAAAAAAGACTACTTTTGTCTATGAGCTAAACATCAAACTGAAGATCAGACTACATCTGTGTACCTCAATAGCTGAAGTCTTTCCGGCCCAGGAAGCTGAAAAGCTAGCCCTGTCCAGATGTTTCCACACCATGCTAGCTGTATCAGACATTCACAGAGAGAGACCTTTGAGAGGATTTCAGATACTCAATAAAGTTTAGAGGCAGCAGGATCACATCAGCCTTTTCCATGCAGCACTCCCAGCTCTGGCCTGGGAAGGGTTCAAGACAGCACTTAACACTATGGGTTAGAAAAAAACAAAGAATAACAGTCGGAATTGAAAACCAAGGAAGCTAAGCAGAAAACAATGATTGAAACAGGAGCTTGGCCAGAACTGTCTGGCTGAACAGTCTTACCCTTGCACTCACACATAAAAAATGCCATCAGATACTTATGAATGATGAGTTGTGAAGATCTCAATTTTCTATCCCCTCCAGAAGACTGCAGAGTCTTATTAACGCTTCGATGGGACAGAGGTTCATTAATAGCTGAGAGAAAGACTGTCAACTGCTTAATCACCAAAATGCTTCCTGCAGCACCCACAGGCTGTGTGACGAAACTGCACCAAGTATTGATTAGTCCCAGCCCTACTAGGCATGCAAGATCAGATAAGGTCACAGCTCAAAGTGATTCATTGGTAACTTGGAAAAAAACCTTCATACA
The DNA here is from genome assembly GCF_002078875.1 of Numida meleagris. Taxonomy (NCBI): domain Eukaryota; kingdom Metazoa; phylum Chordata; class Aves; order Galliformes; family Numididae; genus Numida; species Numida meleagris. The sequence continues at coordinate 105,802,216 of NC_034409.1, forward strand.
AGGAGCAACACTTGTTAGCTACACTACTTAATGGAAAATATGCATTTTAGAGGAAAAGAAAAGCACTGCCAGGATTACTGTTCTAAATCTAGTTACACATAGCTAAGCATGAATGAGCATTCACACACAGCTTTAAAATAGTTTCCATTTTGGAAAACTCAATTCATACAGAAGATCTGAAAGATCTGCTGTAGCAGGGTTTTAGATGAAGGCCTCCAAAGACTGATCAAACTCTTAAATATTATTTAACAAATTAATTTATCACAAGTACAAGTAGTGAATACCATCAGATCATCCAGGTGCTTTTGTGAATCTTTCATTCAAAAGCATCTGATACTGCTTACACTGACTCACCAATCTACCAGTCTTTTTCATTTGCGCTTTGTCTTCTCCCAGATTACAACCAACAAAGAACAGTGACTGATTAGAAAATTCCAACTTTAATTTCTATCTTCCCCAACACAACATCCACCATCTACAACAACAAAAAATGCCTTGTTGAAAGTTTCTTGATGACAATCAAAGCAAGTGAAACGCGAAATAAAAATACGATGAACTGAATCAGTCAGCAGAAATATAACAGCCTTTCAGTACAGTACAGCTTGTATATATCCCAAAGAAGAGATATGCTAAGAATGTTTACAAAGATAGAAACATGAATGATTAGGCCCAAGTTTATTAGCATGAGGAGGAATTCTCCAGGGTTAGAGCTTTTCTGCAACAGATGTTCTTCGCTACACAACTGGGAAAGGGAAAGCCGCAGAACTCAAGACATGTGAAAGTCTCTCAAAGCTGTTCATTTTCTCCATTACATATAATTCCCACTCTGCATTGCCCCACCATCACCAGATTTGCACTGCTGTTAATGATGGGGCATAAAAGCAGATACATTGTTCTCCTAGAGTGGTGGGACCTTTCTTTTTTAAGGATGATTCCTTCAAATTAAGGCAAAGAGCCTGTCTTCTGCAGGTACTGCAGTCCCTTCATACTAGTGGAAGAACATAAAGGGACTACTTTCCTACCTGGAAATTCTTTGGCCACACAGGGAATCTTTGCACAATGTATGTGTTTTCATGTGTGGCATACCTGTGCCACTGGTTCTGCAGACCAAGCATAGCCCTGCTTCCTTAGGAGAGGATGTGTGGATGAAGGAACCTGTATGTAGGCATCTTCTCAGAGCCTCCTTGCAGACCACTATTCCTCAGCATTCTTCAAGGAGGCAAATCCTCTTTCTGGGCAAGCTGCACACGTGAGAATACCATCCTTAGGTATTATTCTTTCTGATGAGGATCCATGGAGCTCTGGGGAATGGTGTGGCTCTCTTTGACTGAATTACCCACGTTACATGGAGTCAGAACCCCAGAGCTCCCTTTTTGGGGTTCATTGACTAGGGAAATTGGACAGTTTATTTTAGCCAAGCTTCTTTCCATCATGTGCAGGAGAAATACATATCCTGAGGACAACTTCCATCGCATATTGGGAGACTACTCAGAATCATGATCTCTCCCTGTGTTGACCCATGGGCTATCACACTGAACAGTGAGAATGTTGTGGATATCATCATATTTTGCTCATCTTCTCAGCACGTTACACTCTTGAAAAGACAAGTGCTTCCACCAAAAGAATATTAACTCTTTCATTTCTTTGTGATTCTGAAAGCAATGTCAAAACATGCTAAAAGGAGACAACTTTACCTGAAGACCTAAGTCCTGCTCTAGGCCACGTCACATGAGGACTAATCAAAATTGCAAAGAGCACCTGAGAAACAAATGTAGGCTCTGTCTGCAGGGACAGAACTTCAACTGGCGTGGACTGGCCGAATTCAGTGAGGAGAAGTTGGCATATCCGCCTGGATTGCACAGTGTGAAGGATGATAAAGTCTTGCTTTAATCTTAGGCTTGTGCATTTTAGTACACTTCAGCAATTTTGTTTTCTGAAAAAAAAAAAACAGTGCGGGAGAAAGCGGCACCCAATTTCCTTAAGTTGGTCTTTGCTACTGTAGTAATTGCTAATGAGCACCAATTTGCCTTTAAAAATAACAGCCAAGCAGCATAGAGGCACAGCTGGGCAGAGCTTAACAACACACACAGCACGGGAGTGCAAACAGACAGCTTTCAAGGTGCCCACAAAAGCAAGGAGCATGAATCCCCTCTCTCCCCATTTCACATTCCCCCTCTTCCAGGAGGGGAATCTAGTGGGTACCTTCAGGGAGCATAGGCAGGAGGACAGGCAGCAGGGAAGCTGTGCAGCCTGCTGCCCCCAGTGCTGGCCCCTGTGTGTCACCATCGTGGCCATAAATGGTGTTGCCAAAAAAAGCTGGTTTTGTCAGCTATAAAATGACCATATCAAAAAGGAAGGAAGTTCTACAATTATTCCTCTTGCTTAAGGTAGGGGCTGACAACATTGACAGGACTGATAGTTAAAAATACAGCAGTGCTTTCCTGAAGTCTCTTGCAAATTTATTTCCTCTTTTGTGATTTGTATTTCACAAAGCATTGTTTTATCAGCATCTAAAAATATCCCCACACTGGCTAGCGGCCGTTCCCCCCTGCACAGGACACCAAATCATAAGCTTTTGCATTCTGTTTGCTTTAATAACAGAAAGAACTGAAGCAGGGATAGGAGCAAGGCATTCTGTCGAGGTCCCACCAACTCACCTTTGTGCGTGTGCCTAGCATTATGTATGCAGACCAGTACAACCCTTTCTCTGCAAGGCACTGTGATTGATACTGGATGGTATCATGACACGTTTATTTGGCAGGCAAACTGGGAAAGATGTAGATAACATCACTCATCACCGCCCGATGATGGCATTGAGCAAGACACCCGACCACTGTCCTAGGAGGCTTGGGGCTGGCTTTCCTCCCTGGGGCTGGCTTGCTTAGGCAGCTCCTCTTTGCATCCTCTGAGTCATGGATGTTTCCCGAAGTAGGGATCAGTGTCTGACACCCAGCAGGAGGGCTGCGCTATCTAGTCCATCTACCTTGAAGCAAAGTGCTGGCAGCCCCAGCCAGGGAGAAGTGAGCCTCTTTTGTAAGTCCAAGATGATGTAGGAGAGGCAAGAGGGGAGGTTTGTTCTGGTTTCTCCTCACTGTGTGCACTAGATGATGTATTCCCCTTGATTTCTCCTGCACGTGACGTGCTCATTCCAGTCGTGGCCAGTGAGCACATGATGACAGGGAGGTGAGTTTGTCTGGTGTGGGCGTATGATTCCCTCACACCTTCCTGAAATAAATAATGAACAGGGAGCTGGCTACTGGAGGCATGGGGACCATAGAGTAAGTGCCCTGCTGAGGCATGAGCACCAGCCCCAGCATGCTCAGGTGCGGTAAGGACTGTTACTCTGCCAGCAGCACCATCCTGACCACACAAATTAGGGATTATAAATCAAGATGATGAATGCCAAGAGAGGGAATTGTTTCAATAGCTCAAGGATTCATGGGAATATCCTAAAATGTCTGTGCCCTGACATAGTCCTCTGGGTTGCCCATCACCTAAAACCTCTGAAAACTTGAAAAAACAGATTTTGTACTTGCACCACCTCACTTAATTCATATTTACCAAATTAAATACCAGACTGATGTTCTGTCCATCTCTGCCTAGAAGATTAGCAATTATTCCATATTTTCAAGAAGCCGTATTACAAATAGTCAGTTCTAACTAATTGCTTTAATTATTCAACCCCTGATTTAAATGCAAGTTTTTCAGCATTACTGCTGGTGAGTTAATTAATTGTAATTATGTACAGGTCACGTTCCAGATATATAATCTTTATAAATGATAGGCAGATGAGTAAGGATAGGAATCCAGATCGCCAAACACAAGTTCAGCCCCCAATTAAAGAACTGTGTGCATCCCAAATGTAAATGCTGCATACTAATTATTTCTATAAATAATAGTATCTGAAGAAGGAGCTGATGACAGAGCTGTATCCCAATAATTAGGAATGACTCCAACTTTGTTTACTATTCCCTCGAGATGCATGCCTATTGCTTTGGTTTCTAAATTAGTTGCTCATCCAGGCACCTCGGAGTGTGCTATCAAATATTCAAACTGTACCTTCACATACCTGCTTCTCACAAGTATTACCTCTCAGGGACGTCATGACTGAGGCTGAAGCAGTGTGCTGTCCCTGCAGAGGAACCAAAGCGTTAGCCAACAGCACAGCACATTAACAGCATTTCTTATCTCTTAACTAGTTGTTCACCAAAAGCCATTTCTGACATGTTTTAATTCAAAAGAGTAAAGTAAAATGTGCTATATCTTTAAGTGAAACATAGAATATGGGATTTGTTAAGGCGAGTCAAAAAACCATTGTGTTGATTCAGATATTTTCCTACTTTTTTTCATGTTTTTGTAAGGAAATAATCAATCGCACAATGCTTATAGTGACTACTTTCCTTTAAAAAGTCTTGAACCCTGAGCCAACTGCAGTCACATTTGGCAGGATACTGGAGGTCTCAACTGAATTACAATGCTACACTTCCTGAAAATGAGCAACTGGGTAGGGCAGGGGGACCTTGTCAGTGTCCCCCCTGAAAGAAATGTGATAAAGCTTGAATAAATCAGGAATCCACCATGGAGACAGGAAAACAGGCTCCATTTAACTGTTCATAGGCTTTCAGCCATTATCCTGCAGAGAAGAGACATAATTCTTCAGATGGACATTTCTCTTCCTTTTGAACTGGTGCAGTCTTTTCTCTGCCTCTTCCATCTTGAATTCTTCACCTCAAGTCCTACAGAAACTGCTGCCTCTGAAGTCATCCTCGTGGTTTGTCACTTTACCACCTTTATTCCCCAAGGCTTTATATCACATTAGCCACAGGCATCCAGCCCTTACCAGGGACTTGACTCATGAGACTTAGTCCTTCCTACACACCAACCTTTGTACCTTCTCACCTGCTCCTGCAGCTCCCACTGTATTCCAGACCAAAATGACTTTGTTCCTTCTTCCACCTGAATAATGCAAAGCAGCTGGCTATCCACTGGCTTCTTCCTGAGGGTGCACACACACACACACACACACACACACACACAATAAAAACAAAAACAAAACAAGCAAATATTAAATAATGGAGTTAAACAACTAGTTGTTGCCCTTTATACATTAATTCACTTCTCCTTCAGAAAATCTTGAATTGAAACCTACCAAATAAGCACTACAAAGTTCTTGCCATGCTTGCAGTTCACCGCCATCTTTAAGCTGTATGGCAGGTCTTTGGAAAGGGAACTGATTCCTCTGTTTGTACAAAATTTGGCACAGCTAAGAGCTTTACAGAATCCCTAGGAGCAAAAGCAAGTTAGTGAAATGAAAACTGAGACCCAGAGGATGGAAACAAACAGAGTGTAACTGGTAATTTGATCTTTGCAGTTGATAAGGAAGATTAGGATTAAGAGCTCTACAATGTTTGTTCTTGAATTTGCTGTTTACAAAAGACGTCAAAAATCTGAGAAAACATAAAAAAATGAATTTGGAAGTCCAAAGACAAAAGATGTGTAGACTCCAAGTTTCACATTGCTAAGCACACATACTGGAATTGCAATCATTATCTGATGATCAGTCTTCCAAATATTGGAAAACTGCATGCATCTCCTATCCCACCACTGCTGGGTATGGAGTATACTCTCTGTAACAAGCATACATGATACATTCTCCTTATTGAAATACTGAAAACATGGGAAAAAGGTGAGGTGAAGGTTGGGGAGCACTGAAACCTGGAAGAAAGGGTGTCACAGCAGGGAGAAGAGTGCAGAAAGAACTCTGCCACTTTCCTCACTTCCACCATGAGGTTCCCAAACTACTCAAATAACTGGCACACAATAAACAAACAAACACACAAAAAACAGCAAATGTAGGCATTTATCTCCCTGAACTGAAACAAGATATGCAATTCGCTCTGTAGGGATGGATAGGTGCCCACTTACTATTCCTGCTCACTCATTTCTGCTCAGATTTGGCAAACCTAAGTATCAATGGCAGTGGCCATTTGCCAAATAGGTTCCCAAATGAAATTGCCAACTCACTAATTAATAGCATTTGAATAGCCTTCAGCCAGTAATGACATTCAGCCACTGTTGATCTTGTCTGGACAGGAGCATGGCCATTTGGCATCTCCCCATGAAGCCTGGGCGGCACCCAACCCTACAACTTGTAGGCTTGGCAAATGATTTAAGGTTGATCCTAGCAATTCTGCTCTTCAGTCAACAATGAAAGAGTAACAAAAGCCCAAGTCTCCTTTCACATCTCATCACATATTCCCACAAGAGAGCTGGCTCAGATAGAGCTTCAGTAGTGATGAGAAACCACTCAGTAGAAATAAAATACAAACTTTACCAAAGCAACAAGTAGTTCTGCGAAGAGGAGAACAAACAATGCTTTGCTGCTGTGATTCGTGTTGTAGGGTGACTTATCTCACATCTAATAAGCAACAAGCTCTTATCTCAAGCCTCATAAGGTGTGAGCTCTGATCAAAGGTCCTCCTTAATAGCATTTCTTTCTTGTGTGATTCTCTGGAAACAAATACAGTTGAGCCCATGTTTCTGCCCTTATCTCCATGGGGGCACTAGCTCTTGTGTCTTTTATCTACTCTGCTGCCTTTTATTTCTGAGAAGTATATGAACTTTATTTCCTGTAGGAACACGAGCTCCCTCCCAGGGTTGATAAAAGCTGACCAAAGGGTTCAAAAGTTGTTTGGGGGAAACAGGAAGCCAGAACAAAAAAATGGCTGAGTGGCTCCGTGACTCTCATTTCCTTGAGCAAAACTCAAGCTACAACATATCCTTGCAGAGAAAGAACAAACCCATATAAAAAGTAATTGATAAACAAACATTTTCTATGAGGACATGTTCCTTTCAAGGGAAGAGAAGGGTATACAAGTAGAGACAGAAGAATGAAATAACCTAGAAAAACTAAATTAATTTTGGTGTTCTCAGAATCCCTGAAAACAGCAAAGGGAGTGAAGGAGGCTCATTGAGAATCTCTTATCCCTTTCTCAATAACTAAACTCTCCACTGGAGCACAAAACAAAACAGGATACAGAGGGCTAAAGAAAGTCAGGGAGCCTTTAATTGTTAAATGTCTGATGTGGGAAGCGGGCGTAGCACTTACGGGGTAATTTATACACAATTCTCTTTTTTTTTCTTTGTATATATATATACAGTAGGAGGCACATAACAGGCACATACTGCACAAACACTGGCCTTTGCAGGTGAGAGTCCAGCAAGGTCCTTTCAGGAAGCATCCTCACATTGGAGATTTGCCTGTGCTTAGAGGCTGCCAGCAGCAGCAGCTTGACCAGAACAAGGCAGGACTGCAAGCTGCACAAACACTGGGCAGGCACGGATGGCTCAAGATAAGGGAAAGGGCATTTAAAGATGACTGCTGACCTCCAACCCTGGTACAGGCTGAGTGTGAGTTCCCAGAAACTCTGGGTTCCTGAGGGAGCCCAGGAGGAATTTAAAGAAGGTGGGACCACAATCCTCGTCTTTTAAAACCAGTTTAGTTTGCTTCCTGCATGGCCAAGGCATGTGTTCCCCTGAGATAAGAGCCACACCACGGTTAGCTTTTCCTTGGTTGACTTAGGAACATTAAAAGCAATACAGATCGTGCTTAAAGAAACTCGAAGGAAATCAGCAGAGTTCACACAGATAGGACCCCAGAGTACTGCTTCCAAAGTTCAGTTTCCATACAAGCACAGTTATAGCCATATACAATCCCTTGGATGACAGAGATGAAAAAGCAAATGAATTATTACGGTAGAGGTCAGAGTTGAATATATGCACTTGTTTAAAGTCTTTTGGGCAAGTATCAGCCATGATAAAAGAAAAAAAAAAGTTTACTGGGATGAAGGAAAGATACAAAAATAATACAAAGAGAGAGAGAGAGAGAGAGAGAGAGAGAGAGAAAACTTGTAATCAAGTGGCCAATTTATTTCTCTTCCAACTAAAAAATTTCTAATGCTGGGAAAAGGCAGTGAAAAAACAAATTCCTATGGTTGCGTCTCTGAGCAATCCACTTCACACCTGCATCAATCAGTGGTTCCAGAAATCTCAGTGCTGTCAGCAGGACCAACCCCTTGACGATGGGAATATTCAGCTATATGAGGACAGAAGGGCATCTGGCCCAGAGTGGGGGAAAAGCTGCATGGAGATTTGTATGCAGAGAAACTGCCTATAGTACACACCTCCCACAAAATGATTCCTCTGCTTGGTGCATCCAGAGCTCCACCAAAATCCACTTTCGTAAAAAGGCAATTTAAAATAAATAAAAAAAAAAAAAAAAAAAAAAAAGCCAAGAACAAAAAGAAAGCAAGGGTTTGATCAATCACAGCTAGTTTAACCTCACTGTTTAGAAGTTTCTTTTTTTTTCCAAAATGCAGTTCACAAAGTAGTTTTGAGACCAATTTTGTTGTTCCTGTGGGGAAAACACCCAAGTTCCAGCAGATTCTCATGGGTTAAGAAAAGGATTTCTGCCCTGCTCTGTGTCAGCCTGGCACAGAGGAGTTGGTTTTTATGCTGTGTGTCATGAGGTGCCTTCAGAGAGCTCCCGGCGCCTGGACTTCACACACAGTCAGACAGCCACAGCCACGTGGCTCATGGCCACTCCATGTGAGAACGGCTGTTTCACTGGGACTCTGCTCAAAGAGCAAGGGGACCACCATGCCTGAGCTTCTGCCACGAGCAGAACTGCACATGAGGTGAGGGGAGCCTAGTGGCCTGGCCCCAGCCTGACACTGCTGTGTGAAATCAGCTTCCTCAGCACCCTATAATCAGTCTCCCCCAGAAGCTAAGTATTTTGAACTCCAAGTGGGGAATTTTGTAGCTGGGGTTAATCAACGCAACTAAGCCCATGTTTTGTTCTGCTAATAATAATCTCTTAACCGGTATGATTTTCAAGATTCCTGGTATATGGCATATGTCATATGTTCTCCACAAATATTAAACATACTCACACCCATCCCTTCCATATTTCTACTTCATTTGCTGTTATGACACAGATATTCTTTAATGAATCTTAATGACTCACCTCAAATGTTGTTTTTTTTGCATTCTGATAAGCACTAGGCAGGATGACTAATATAATACTACATGCAACACCTAGCCAACATGAGCAATTCAGGGTTTGCTTAAGCCATATTAGACACTGATAACAGACATAGGCATTGCACCTGCTCCACTGTACGAAGCACAAAACAAAATAAAATGACACCACAGGACAGCTACAGCAACTGCTGCTTCTATTTGTATAAAGTAAATTTATCTTGTCAGAGTTCCAGAGAACGTATGTTGTGGCTATAATGAGCCTTCCTTCTCTTATAAAAATGACTAATTTTTACAATTTGACATCGTGCCCCCGGGGAAGAAAAAGCAAAAGTTAGCCAGCTTGGCTAAGACAGAGTAGTGCTTCACATTGAATATGTTTGCTAGTCAAAGGTGAGTGGTTTCCCAAGTCTACCCATGTACACAGTGATGGACACAATAACATCTAGACTCACTTATGGCTAAAGCTGGTACTGCCTTTCCTCTTCTACCTTCTTTGAGTTTTGGGTTAAATTACTTGAGGTAAGAGGCCAAACAGTCTTTCAACTGAAGAGCAGAGCATTACAATGGGATATAGGCTTTGCACAGTTGCTAGTCAAGGCCATGCAATAGGTATCTTCCCATCAAGCTGAGATCCTCAACACCGAGCAGGCTGGATGACCCTGACTACAGTGGTCTGTGCCTGAATTTTTTCTGAGGTTGAGAAAGAGGCCAGCAATCAGATCCATATTTTTAAAATATTGTGTAAAACGAGAAATCTTTCTTATTTGCTGACCACAATAAGACTCACTGCTGCACTTTATGTAAGGATGTGCACAGACACTAGACATGCAGCAAGAGGGCACGTGGATGCAATCACTGCATTTTCTTGTCAGAAAGAAGCAATCAGACATGACCCCATGTTCCCTTTCTGTTCCACAAGTTCTGCCAGCACCTAGCTCTTCACTTGTACTCTTGCTACACAAACATAAGTCGATAAAATAAAAAAGCAAACTTGGGATTTGCTCTGGAAGATGGGAGATGGGAAAGAAGCAGGTTGAGAATAATAAAGCTGGTAACAGACAACATTAACAGGCTTCCTAGTAATGGTCGTTCATATTCTGTAGCACAAACATCATTATCAATAAACATGGAACAAACTTAAGTTTTTAAAATGCTTGTAGCATCTTACTGCTACCCGCATGCAGCTTTACACCCACTGATGAACAATGCAAAATTCTGATGTTTTTGGAAATGGGGAAAGAGAAGAATCACGTCAACAACAACAACTCAAAGTACTGCCCTACCAATAGGTAGAGAAGCATGCCTCTGCCTACCCAGATGTGAGAGAAAATGTGGTGACGCGTCACCTCACAGTTATTCATGAGCTGAACAAGAGGAGCATAAGCCTGGACACAAGCAAGGTAGTTTTTAAATGAAACCAGCAGTATGCAAAATGCGGGGAAAAAAAAGAAAAGGCTCTGCTGCCAAGGGATGTTAAAGCGTATTTTTTTTGAGTACAGTCATCCAAAAGTAATTATTAAGTTCTTCAGTTTCTGAATACACTTGGCTTTAAAGTATTAACATGTGCTCTTTATTTTATGCCTCAAATTGCATGAAATGAATTAAATACACACAAAATGGTATGAGCAATCTCTTAAGCACTGGCTAGTTCAGTGACTGATCTTCTGCTTTACTATGAAGGGCAAACGTTTATTTTTTTCTGTCATATGATCCATCATCATACAGTTCATGTGTTAGGAATCTCTCTGCGTCCACTGGCAACATTACATGAGGCAGGCTTGTAACATTTTCACTCGATTAAGAAATCAGAAGCAGGAGATACATTGTGGAGCTGGCAGTTTAATTAATTTCCTTCAATTTTATGCAACATGGGTGAAATGCAGCAATTTTTGTTACTGCTCAAACATGCTGACAGAACTTTGACATAGTATTTATTTTTTTCTCCACGGTAATTACTAGTGTTGGTCTGCATGTGCTAAGAATAATGACACACACGAATAACTTGCTACACTTTATGACTCACGGAGATGCCTTCGCAGAAATGATCTTGGTCACAGTGTGTTCGCCAGGCACTGTGGGGAGAGCTTTTTGGTGGGGATGGTTGGTGGTGTTTTATTCTACCAGCTTCTTCCTCATCAAGTGAAGAATACACTACCTATATAAAGACTGCCCTTTCCCCAGCCCTGTATAAATATTTTGGTTAAGCTCTGTTTGAATCACAGAGCCAAGGAGTTTCATCCTTTGTTTCAACCATAACAGTGTGTTGTTTGAAGTCACCCTTTCAAACTGAGATAACCGGGTCTCCGCTTTCCAAAGCCGTCACTTCCCGAGACCCTTTAGGCTATGATCTTACAGATGCTCCCCGCTGGCGTTTCATCGGTAATTGTTTCAGGGAGAGGCACACACAGGCAGCCCCCTCTCCTCAGTTCAGTGGGAGGGGGTTGTTCACCTTACTGACTACAGTGGGATGGGGTGGCCAGGCACCAAATGTACCCCTATATTGGGCACCCATACTCCAGGGCACCCGGAGATGCTTCAGCCCACGCAGCTGGGCGGGAGGAGGACAAGGCACACACGTGCGCCAAACACACTCGGGCAGGGGAGCTGAGCCAACATGCAGATGAGTGCATGGCACATACTTTGAAAGCACAATGGGGTTTTCACTCCTGAGTGTCCTCTACAGTGTCGCAAGAGAAATTCTGGAGGAGTAAGTCATACCTTCACTGGAGCGCTGGCTGCAATGCAGCTCTGCCACATACCTGCCACCTCTCATTCCCTTTTTGTGATTTAAACCTCTACATTTTTAGGATCTTATTCCCACTCTGTTTTGGCACTGGTGAGAACACTTCCCTGGGATGCCCCGACACTCAGCTCCTCCTCCAATGAACTCACAAACGAGCACTGCAGCAGCTCCAAGGAACAAACCATACCCTTGGACAACTGCCCATTGCGTTCAGCACAAGATGTCATGCACCTTAATGTTTTAAAAAATGCTAACAAGTTTCTTTAATTCACTACGAGAGACCATCCTTTGGCCTAATTCTGAGATATCATGGCAGAGAAAGGCAAACGAAAAAAAAAAAAACCACCAGAAACAAGCAACTTGCAGCATGGGTCCTCTTTATAACAAGAAATTTATGAGCAAAAAGGACTGAAAAAAAAGTCTAATCTGGACTACAACAGAATCCCAGTACAATGATTTCGCAAGAATTTGGTTTTTTTCATCTTGATCCTTCTGCTTTCCTTCTATTTTTCTAGCCACTTCGCCCTGGAGTACAGAGAGAGTTCTCCCTCACTCCTGAAATCAACAGAAAGCATCAGTAGGTCCACAACAAAACACCTCCAAAGTTTACAGCCTGGTGTTGACACCACAATTGTGCATTAGGTTATGCAGAACTCCTCATGTTGTCAGTACTGACAGCATGTCAACATGCACACAAAAGGACAGATAAGGACTACCGTGATTGTGAGGAGGATGGACGCTTCCTAAAAGAGAATGAAACACAGGCACACTGTCAAAGTATTTCAAGCCAAAACAAAAACTATTTTTTTTATCATTGACTCTCTAGCTTAAAGATTAAAGATTTTGAAAAAGAGTAGTACAGAGGGATTATAGAGAGAACAATAGAGAATAATTCAGGTTGGAAAGGAGCTCTGCAGATCTCTGTCCAAATCTACCCAAAGCATGGCTACCCACAGGGCTCAGCTAGGCTGCTCAGAGTTTTGACCAACCCAGCCCAGAGAAACCTTCAAGAATGCAGCCTTCCCTTCCTCCGGGAGCATTCATTTCTCTATATCCAACTGGCATGTTCTCAGCTGCAGCTGTGCACCTCTGAGAAGAGTCTGGCTTCTTCTTTGCTAATACCTCCACTGAGTAGTGGAAAGCAGCAAACAAGATTCTTCACTAGCCTACTCTTCCCCACGCTGATGGAACCCAACTCTAGCCTACTAAATGTGCATGACCTGTAATGGAGTAACAGTGGACTTTATGCAAAGTGGTAATGAAATTAAATACCTGTATATAATAAGAATTACTTTAAATATTAGAATTTGAGTAGAGGAAAATACAGCCAAGTTAATCGTTTTGCTCTGGCTCCAGAACATCAATTTAGCTAGAAATAAGTAACACCAAGCCTTTCATCTTATCTTTTTGACAGATGTTTCCCCTGTATAAAGGGTGGCACAATTGTTTTTGTCAGTGCTATAATTAAAATTGCTATCCAGCCGACACAAAGTTTTTAATGTTTTCCCTTGAGATTATAACAGATGTTGCCTTATTAGATAAGGACTCTCCCAAAGTGAGAAACATCACTGGCATAATCAAGACTTTTCTTTCAATCTCAACGCATGCTGTCACAATTCACCTGGTGACATTTGGCCATAAGGAATGAAGTACCAACCGCTGTCCTAAAGAGAAAGAAAAAGGTATGCTGAAGGGTTTGGAAGAAGTACTAGAAAACCAAGTGGCATGGTCTGACCTTTGCTGCGGCCAGAAGTAGATGGAGAGCATAGTAGGAGGTGGCCCTGTCAGCTGCACCTCCACCAGCCAAAGAGACTACCGGTTCTTACTGGTATATATAACCACAGCTGAAACACCTGGAAGAGGGTCTTTGGAAATCAGGTGAGTAGCAGTTACTGGGCTCCTGTTACAAGAAAAGATGCAATGGTATGATAATCTGAAACGGCAGCTAGTTTAAATAAAGCAACATGTAACAGTGAGCACCAAGAACAGCTTTTCAAAGGCAGTTTAGGTCCCTGGTGCTTACTGAAGAGCTGGAAAAGCGGAAGGTGGAAGTGAGAAGATGCTGCGGTTCCATGGGCTTTGCTTGCCAAGACCTTGTCATTCCCTCAGAGGGAGCTCACCTGGCATGTTGGTGGCACAGGGCTCCATGGGACCCTCCCAGGGCTACCAAACTTGCGTGATGTCTGAAGAGCTGTTTGGCTAACCGTGGTGTTTGGGTGTTACCTGTCTCCAAAAGTGCCCGAGACATTTACAGAATATGCAACATGACAGAACTGCTGAGTTTCTTAAGTAATAAGTGTCCCAGTGTATTATGAAATACACTAGTCATACTGATACTTGGGATTTCATGGGTTGATTCTCCTAATCTTAGCCCTCCTGAGGACAGGTATTAATTAAGCATAGAAAACATCTGCCAAGCACTGGCACAGGCTGCCCAGAGAAGCTGTGGTGCCCCATCCCTGGAGGCGCTCAAGGCCAGGTTGGATGGGGCCCTAGGCAGCCTGAGCTGGTGGGGGGGCAGCCCTGCCCACAGCAGCGGGTTGGGGCTAGGTGGGCTGTGAGGTCCCTTCCAATCAAACCCAACTGTGATACTATGATCTCCTGTATAGCCAGGGGAAAAAAGCTGCCTTTCCGAACGACCCCAAACAGCCTTTCCTCTCCCCGTGCTCCCCAGCGAACCCTACAGGCCCCACTCTGCGCACAGCGTTAAACCAACCACTTCTCCCTTTGCCCGGAGGAGCACTGTGACAAGGGAACCCCACTCTTGTGTTGACAGACACACAGACACACAATCAGCAGGGGGTTCGCAGACCGTGGGGGAACTGCGCCAGACCGAGGAAGGCCCCTTCACGACCGAGTCCCGCCCCATCGCCCTAGGCCGGCGCCGAGGCAGGCCGCACGCAGCGGCCGGCCTCCGGGGGGCGGTCCCGCCGCCACCTCCGCCCCTGCCCGCTGAAAGCGCCCGGCAGGCCGGGCGGCGCGGCACAGCACGGCGTAGCACGGCAGAGCGCGGCACGGCACGGCACGGCCATACGAAGCGGCCAGCGACTCGGCCGGCAGCGCCCACGCAGGCGCCCGCCTCTTGCCCGCCCCCTTCCTCCTCCTCCGGGACTCTCTGTTGGGATCAAGCCGGCTTTGCCGCGGTTGTTGTTGGTCGGCTGAGCCACACCGAGGATATTTTGGCTCCGGGAGAGGCAGCGGCGCTTTCTTTTATACGTTTTCTTGGGGACTGTGCGTGCGCGGTGCCGCTGCGAAGCGGAGGAGCAGGTGAGCCGGGGTGCTCGCCCCGTCCTGTCCCATCCCACCTCCGGGCGGCGGCGGGGACCTGGCGGCGAGGGGGAAGGGGGTTAATGGGCGGAGGGCGCTCCGGGCTGGCTGCGGAGGGACCCCGAGGGCTGGGTGTGCCACCGCCGCGCCCAACTTTTAGATGGGAGAGAGCGTGCGTGGGGAGGCGAAGCGGCTCTCTGTCACCGGCACCCCGGGAGCTGCTGTGCCCGACCCGATCGGGAACGAAATCCGTGTGTCGGGATTCAGGACTTGCCGTGGGATCGTGGCGTGCCGGCTGTGGGCGCGCGGCTGGTCCTTGCTGAAAAGAAGTCGATCAGAATTCAGGAGTATTAGTTAATAAGTGCCTGATCCTGTTGACCCTGTTCTGGTTCACCCACTCAGCTATGCGGGGGAGGCGAGGAAGGTGTCCTGCCGGATAAACCAATTACAGCTGGCAGGGAGCAGTCATCAGCGTTGCTGAGGAGCTGGGAGGCCCAGGCACACCGTGCCCGTGTGTCTTCTCTGAACTCAACCGGTCCCGCAGAAAACCAGCTGCAGCACTCTGCATCTCGGAGAGCTGCGCTGCCCTCTCGGCCTTCTCAGTGCTGTGGTGTCTCCTCAGATGTTTGGGGCTGGTGGGAGCTGAGAGAGGCTGTGGTGAGAGGAAAAAAACCGGAGTGAAACAGATCTTCCTTGTTGTTGGTAGAGCAAAGCACCGCACACCTCGTGAGAAACCTGATGGGAAGGCCACAGAATGAACAAGCAATCTGACATAGAAATAGAAGGAGCCGGGTTAATAAGCAACGCCGGGTAATAAGGGCTTCTTGGAGGCCTTTTGTCTCAGCACCCGGAGTGCTTCTGAGGAAACAGACAGAAAAATCAGGAAGGATAGAAACCTAGCCCTCATAATCACAGAATCATCGGGCTTGGAAGGGACCTCTGGAGATCATCTAGCCTGGCTCCCTGCTAAAGCAGGTTCCCTACAGCAGGTCACACAGGAAAGCATCCAGATGTGTCTTGAATATCTCCAGAGAGGGAGACCCAGTCAATGGGAAAGTCCCCAACAGGAGTCCTGCAGAGGCCTGGGTAGCATCTAAAAATGTCAGAAATCCTATCCCTCACTGGGAATCGGATCTAGGATTACTGAAAATGCGTGTAGTGTTCTCATGAATGCCTTCCGATTGTTGAGGCTTGCAGCTAGTTTTCCTCTGTACCTGAACAGGTTTAAAAGGCAAGACAAAGGGCATTAAAAATTCCGTATACATAGGTTTTTTGTTTGTTTTAAAAATAAAAGCCCAGTTGAATGCAAGGATGAGCAGTTGTTTAAACTGGTGAATTTAATGAAAAAAATGAGGATGCTTGCTGAGTGAGACTTGTGTAGTGTGAAATTCTTTGGTGCTCAATGAGATGTGTAATTTAGATCAAATATTAGCACATGCTATTTGAGGTAAAACCCATCATTCCGTGGATTGCACTTTTGGGTAACATTAACGAAGGATAAGTGGACTATTCCTTTTATATTGGGCTGATTTATGTTGCTTTAGCGATAAGCCCCATACATACATCTAATAGCAGTGAAGTTGAAATGAGCCTTTCAGGTTGAGCACTCTTGACTTCTAAGTGATTGCAAATATAGGAGGATGAAAGGGATCTGTGGCTGTTGGGTATTTTTCTTCTGCTAGATGGACAGATGTTGAATGTGTTGTCATTTCAGCAGCTCTGCTTGTTTTGTGGTTTTGGTTTGTTTGTTGTGTTTTCATTAAGCTCCAATTTGCCATCTTTTTCCAAGTTTAAGATTGTATGTTGATTTTTGTGTGTATTGAAATGGCTTAAGAGAAACTGCTTGTATTTAGTAATCACAGTTTTGTGGGAATAATAATGCCCTCAGTTACTTTAAATAAAAGTGCATGTTTTCAAACAGTTTCTGCGGAACAAAACAACTCAGCACAATGCAGTGACAAAGTAGAAGGGAAATTGTTGAGACAACTTGCCACAGTCTAGCCTGATAAGGTATCATTTACCAACACCTGAATTACAGCATCGTGATAACCTTGAACAATGGCAGTAAAATCTGCTTTATTCATTTTGTTTGATCTCTCATAGGATAAGGATCTTATCACTGTGTTCCCTGAATCATATATAAGAGATCACATTATATAGCCCTCACACAACCCTGCTCCTGGTAGCACAGGGAACTTGATAGCTTTGACTTGAGCAGCATGGAAGTACTGTTGGTGGTCCCAGCTCTGAGAAGGCTATTTTATTGCATGAACCCTTTTTGACTTACATGTCTTTACTAGGCTCAAGTTTAAATATACTACTCTGGTGCTCGTAAAATAGGCAAAATAACGTGTGTCGGGGATGCTGTATCTAGTGAAGGAAGCAGGCTGTTGATATTTGGAGCTGGCTTTCAGGGGTAATGAGTGAGCATGGTGAATGCCAGTATGAAGGTGCCTTGGTGAGCACTGCCACTTCTCTTCAGTACTTTAAAGGCAAAGTCCAAAGTGAATTGTGGCGTGTAAGCATGAACATAATAAGTGAAGGTAGACAACACTTCATGGTTAAAATAATGGGTGAAAGGTGGAAAATAACTGCAAGCAATAGGTACTTGATGGACAAAGGATGTCTGAAGGCTTTCAAGACCATTTACTTGGATGAGGCACTGAAAGCGCTCACTTAGAGTACCAGAAGTTAATCATCGTCTTGTACACTTATTTCACAAAACTCTCCTGATTCCTGGGAGAAGTTTTCCAGGAAAAACTGTGTAAGCAAGATGAGAATTTTGTTGTATATGATTGGGATGCGAACAGCATGGGGGAGCGGTGGGGGTTGGGGGAACAGAAACAGCTTTGCCTGCACCACTCTCAGAGCTGTTCTGCAGTCTGTGCTAAAGCAGTAAGATGCTTCTTAACATCTTTGCTTTCTCAGCAGCAAGACATTTCATGTGACCCTTCTTGTTTTTCAGATGAGTGAATTTGCAATCAGAAACATGGATCAAGTAGCTCCTGTCTCCAGTATGTACAGAGGAATGCTCAAGGTGAGTTCTCATGAGTAAGCAGCTTCTGAACCCCTCTAATCTCATCAATTTTTTCCTAAATAAAGGTCCCAAGGCTAGCAGTATGGTTGGCCTTTATGTCTATTTTGAGGAGAATAGTGAAGTGCTGTTCTGATGTGATTGGTTATGTCTGATTTGTTCAAGAGTATTGTATGAAAAAGAGGGTTATTCACCTATTACAGCACCCTGTAAGAGACCATGGCTAGTTACTCAGTATATTTTTATCACTAGATAAGCTGCTTCTGTTACCTTGTTTTGAAAGGAACTTAAAAGCTGAAGAGAATCCAGAAGCAAACTGTAAAGATTCCATTTAAGTGCTTCCATCCTCTTATTCACACCAATTACTTTTTATCCCAGCGTCATTTTTTTAACACAGCATTTTTTAATGTGAACCAGGCAAGGATTAGGAAGGCACTTTCAGTTCTCATTAACTTTGAGCAGTGTATGTGTTTTGAAGAATCATTTAGTGAAACTTTAGTTTTCTGACTCTTGATGTTTTATGGCCTCTCGTAACTTTTTCTCCTGCCCAGGCAACAGTAGGTTACAAAAGAGATCCCCAAACTTGACAGTTGTATTCAGGAGCACACAGTAGTCATTTTTAAGCAGATATTCAGTTTTGATGTAATTAAGTCAAAATCAAGACCTATATTCTGCTACTCTGTAGCTGCTTTCATTTCTTTTTATTTTGTTCTGCAGTAATTACTCTTAACATGTTGAAAGGCCATCTAAAGTGGTTGCATGACTGATAGGGCAAGCAGAGTTTTTCTACATTGCTTTGTTGGTTTTTTTTTCTTCTCTTTGGTTACCATTAAAACAAGAACCTATTTAAACATTAATCCTTTTTGAAATATGAAACTAGTGCAGTATAGATTTTACTCACTCACATGCCACAGCATTTTTTCCAGTGACTCAGGATAAGGGTCAGCTATTTACACAAAATGCAGGAGTTTCCAGATTATGTTGAAAGAACTTGCCCTTTCTTCTAGGTACTAGTGATGAGTCAGTGCTTTTATCTCATAGCCTACCAAGTATTCTTTAATAAGAATTGCCTAATATGCCAGTAGCTTGTTTTGTGTGGTTGTGAGCTTTTTTTCCATGGGTTGGCTTTGACTCTTTCCACTACCTGTGGTGGGCACCTGGACTGACTGTACGGAACTTTTCTCCACCGTCTGGCTCTCAGTGGGGATTCCTGAAGTCACTTAACCCTTAGAGGCATGATACTGTGTTCTTCCACAGCTTTTTCTTCTGTTTCTTCTTTCTCAAAGCCTCATTGAGACACTAAAAGAAAAGTTAGGGGATACATGGAAATATCCTTGCAATTGCAGAAACATGGTTTCGGTTGCTTTTGCCTCACACCTCAATACAGCCTTGAAAAATCTTCATGTCCTCTGCTTTGATGTAAGCTGGTATACCACTGCATGTGTGAAAGAAGCAAGTGTTTGCAAGATGCTTTAGTCTCCAGCTCTCTGAGCTGCTGCGTGTCTATGGCTTTTCGGAACAATTTTCTATCTTCAGATGCTTTTAAAATCTCAGGAGCAACTTTTTATCTCTTCTTACCTCTGGATATGACAGATGGTGTTTCCTTGTGACTAAGGGCAAGCTGCATTGGTTATTTTTATGGTTACTTTCTCCTTTTTTGCATTTCCCTCTGTTCCCATTATGTGGCTGGAGAGATCTTGTGGTCATACTCTGTATTCCTAGCATACACAAGTCAAGTATGCAAGAAATTAAGTTCTTAAAATGTATCAGTATCTGTAAGGCTGCTATATATCAGTAGAATTTATTTTTGTCTGGGCTATTTTTATTTTGCTCTTGTTTATCCCTTTCTTTATAATTTAACTAGCAGTATTTCACCAAATGCTTGAAGATTCCAAAATGTAGTGGCTGGCAAATCATGTAACTGACAAGTGTAGAAGTCCTGTAAAGCTGGCTATATCGCTTGAAGTGATGTGGTTCAGGCCACGTTTTTATCTGTTTTTTTGTTTTTTTTTCCTAAAAATTGCATACACCTACTGTAGGTTGTGCACTACCAATTGCTTCTCCAGCACATATCCTCCCTCTGCCATCAAAATCTCAAGTGGTTAGCAAATTTCGTAGGTTAAGGAAATGCTAAGATTTCTTCGAAGTATATCTGGGAATATACGTGTGTGTGTGTGTATAGAGAGATAGATACGCATTCTGTATTGTTCAAAGTATCAATCACAGGAAAGCTTAGACTACCCTTCCTTGGCTTTACCTGACTTGCAGAACATGCCATGCAGTTAGTACTGTGCTGTGAGCGTTGGCTTCTTGCACATGAATACAAAACAACTATGTCACAATTGTGTTAATATATTTCGAAAGTACGAGTTAGTTCATTTGAGGTAGTGGTTGTGCATCATCTCAAAGTCTAGGAAGTGGTTGGGTTTGGTTTCCTAGCAGCACTATTGGCAGTGCTCTAGAAAAATTCTAACATTGAGGTTTTTGTTTTTCTGTTGCTTTGCAGCGGCAACCAGCGTTTGACACCTTTGATAGCTCCAACTCCCTGTTTGCTGGCTATTTTTTATCGCTAAATGAAGATCAAACGCTCCAGGAAGTGCCGACGGGATTTGATTCTACTTCTTACGGTAACTTTTAACTCTGTTCCTTGGTCCAATCCATAGCTCAGAGAGGAATCTATGGGGTTGAAGTGACAGATAATCCCCCCCCCCCCCCCCCCCCCAAAAAAAAAAAAGTATTTTGTTATATGGACTTTTGTGTGCATATTTCATTTCAACCGTGTGAGTTGCTCTGTTGAAAGTTGCTGTTATCTGCTCTGAAAAAGAATGGGAACTGGGACTGAGTAGCCTAAGATAGATTGACAGTTCACAGAAGAAGCCTTAGCTGTTACTAAAGTAGATCTAATTCAAGGCAGTTTAAAATATTTAAATTTAAACAAAAATGAGTTATATGTGTTGAAACTTGCAATTTAATTATAGTTGAGACATTGCAAGTATTCAGCAAGCTCCTCTTTTGACCCTCTAGCATTAAATCCCAGAACACAAAAATCCTTGTTCCCTTTCCCACTTCTTCTTTTCTCCCAAGGAGTTTGTTTTCCTCCTTACCTTAAAAAATGGAGGATGTTTATGTATCGTGTGTGTGTGTAGGACAGTACCTACCAACAGTTAAGTGTAAATCCCTGCCTAAACTCCCTGAAACTCCCTGACTAGCTTTTTCTAACTCCCCTCTCCCCTCACAAAAGTCATTATTCTACCCAATGCTGCCTTTATCTCCTACTTGGAAATGGGATTTAAAAAAAAAAAAAGGAAAAAAAATTGCCCTAAAACCTTCTGAAAACTACCAGTCCTTTGTTCTACTGTGATTCTAATCAGTCACCTGCTCTGATCAGCAGAGCAAGTCTTAACTGATATTGAGGATGGGTGTGGTACGAACAGAAGCAAAATCCACTGCCAGCACTGAGCTCCGCTTGCTGGATCAAGTGGAGCCTGTACCTAGTCAGGACCTAGGGAAACAAGAAGAGCCACACACCTTCGTGAACTGACTTGAAGTCTGATCACCTTCACGTACCTTGACACCGTTATGTGCTTCTCACATAGCAGAATCTTCAAGTGCTACCTGCATGCTAGTTTTCAGAGGCTCCTAAGTATTCAGGGGTGCAGTAGTGAAGTGGTTAAAGTGTCCTTAAATTACCCCTAGCTTAGCAGTGTCAAACAGAACATCACTGAAAACAAATTATCAATGAAAGCTTTCTTAATCTGAAACATTTAAGCAGTCTGGTTGATTTTTTTTTTTTCCATTATCTTATGACTTCTTTCAGAGTAATCTGAGGCACCTTCCTGTGAGAATTCTCCAATCAGATGGAGAGTAAACCAAATTTGTCCGTAAAATGAAATCCATTTACAAACCTACAAATCAATTATGTGGATTAGTAATTTATGGATGATGCTGTCTTTGGATTTCACTGTATTATTTTAGGCGCTAAACAACAGCTTGTGACCAAGCACAGTTGTTTGGTTGAGGTGATTTGAGGGATGCATGGGAAGGTTGGAAACAGTCCACTGGACCGCACTGTTGAGTAGTGCAAGCCAGTCCTTCATAACCCTATTATCAGTTACATAGTTCTCAGTCTAAATAAAGACTGTCTGGATTTATAATAAAGAAGTCTGAGGTCAAATTATAGATGAGAAAATAGGAATAAGCAGTCTCATATTTGCTTAAAAAAAAAAATTATAGTAAAAGTTCCCTACAACAAAGACATGTTGTGCAACTATGAAGAATTGGTAAGGATTTATGTGATGGACAGCAGCAAAGATTTAATTTAGCATGACGCAATTTTATCAACCCAGCACTACAAAGATTTCAGTGTTTAAAATATATTAAAGACAGACTAGGTAATTTGAAAATGGATCTACCTTTTTTGTTTTAAAATACCTAGTTTCCAGCAGCCTTTTCTTATTCTTCAAATAGTGTAGCAGAAACCTGTCACTTCTTTGACTGGCCTAAAAGCTAATGCATCTCCTTTTCCCCTCCTCCCCTATTCTTTCTTGTAGAGTCCAACAACTGTGAATTGCCTCTGTTAACCCCGTGCAGTAAGGCTGTGATGAGTCAGGCCCTGAAAGATACTTTCAGTGGTTTCACAAAGGAACAGTGTCGGCTGGGTATACCAAATAGTAAGTGTTTTCTATTTATAAGCTCTTTTTTTGATGCTAAGGAGGACACTGAATAGCGGTTCTTTCAAAAGAGAAAGAATGATGTCAGTAGGGAATACAAGAATGGATCCTATGTGAATCTGGCACAGCTTGACTTGGAAAGAGTAAACTTGCTGGTATTAAAAATGGGTGCATGGACAGCTCATACTTTGGCAGCATAAGAGAGTCAACGACGCTGAGGACATCTCTGGTTAAAGTGAATGCAGAAAGAAAATAGAAAACTGCTTTAAGTTTAAGAATACATTCATTCTGAAGCTTAAGCTTCAGAAGTAATTGGGTTAAAAGTTTCTTTCATTCACTGCCTTCTAATGAAGATTATTTCAGGAGCTGACAAACGTTAGGATTTCTCCTATGCTAAATGCTGGATGCTTTCTGTCTTTCAGATCCCTGGTTGTGGACTGAACAGCAAGTTTGCCAGTGGCTTTCCTGGGCTACCAATGAATTTAGCCTGGCAAATGTGAACATCCATCAGTTTCTTATGAGTGGCCAAGATCTCTGCAACCTGGGCAAGGAGCGTTTCCTGGAACTTGCGCCTGACTATGTGGGTGACATTCTGTGGGAACACCTGGAGCAGATGATAAAAGGTATCTATGGAGCCAGAAAAAGCTTTTGTTCTTAGGCTTTTCTGGCAAAAACAGAAATAGGACTCTTTCAAACGCTAATTTCACTGTGAAGGATTTTTGTTACGTATCAAAAGTCAAGATGAAATGTAAAGCTTGGTTAATAAAAGCATTATCAAAAGTAGTACTGTATCTTTCGTAAGGAAAGTGCAAATGCAGATACCCCCTAACCCAGATACCTGCTGAAGTCATTCTGTGTTCAGGCAAAGTGCCTCTCCCATTCATGTTTTATTTGCAATGATAATTGAAACAAATTAAATTAAGTTAAGGCTACTGTAATACTCATTTATTAAAAATACACGTAGTCAACTGAAAGTTGGGCAAAACGTATTGACATCGTTACAGGTATTTGGTTTTATTCTTTTTATATAGTGTTCTGCGGTTATTCAATGAATGAGTGTAAAGATGTAAAGGATGCCTTAGAAGGCGTCCAAGCTTGCTGCATGTAGAGTTTTAGCAACATCATCATTGTTCACCTACATGCTCCCTTGCTTTTGGAGCATAATGCTCTGTAGTTGCAAATGTTAAGATCTGGACCTTTAAATTACTGTTGTTTTGATGTTTTATATTAAAATACCGTTAATATGAAGGTTTTTAAGCATGCTGGAAGTTATGGGGTTTCTTCTGGCATTTGTTTTTGTGAGGTTTTGGGGGCATTTTGGGGATATATTTTTTTTGTTTTCCTCTGAAAGAGTTTGATGCAGTACATTAGTAAAGCTTATGTGAATGATGGCCCTAAAATACTTGAGTCAGAATACTTTCTTATACATGTCAGATCTTTAAAACTGTAAAACCAAGTTTTCTTTTTTCTCCTCCTCTCAGACAGCCAAGAAAAAACACAGGATCAATATGTGGAGAGCTCTCATCTCACCTCAGTTCCTCACTGGGTCAATAATAACTCCTTAAGTAAGTACCATAAGAAATTTGACACTTCAGATATTGTATGCTTATTCTAAGAATGTCACAGATCCTTGTTTTAAAAAGGCACCAGAATAGTTACTGTGCATCAGGAGAACACTTCAATTGCTGCAGTTCTTTTTCCTGGTATTGTTTGTCATCTAACTCATACCAGAAATCTTTTGAAGACTAAAGGGTATGGAGGAAAAAAAAAAAGCCAACAAATTTCCTCTTTGAATGCCAAAGCCTACATCTGTGGAGCAGAGTGACCGCTCCCACCTCTAGCAAACAGCCAAAAAGCAGCAGCAGAAGCTATGTTTAGCTTTTCTGAGGGCTGTGGAAGCGTAATAGAACTTTTGACAGTGTATGGCATAACCATAGAGACTGAGTGCTAGGTCTTTCAGATTGTGCGTTTGGTGCCATATTTTACTGAACCACTGTTTGATCTCTAGATCAGCCTTATTGTATCACTTAATGTTGAGGGCCTGCCTCAAAACCACTTAAGCTTCTCCAGCTTTTTCTGCAGCCCTACAGTTTCTTTCAAGAACAAACACTGTACGTATTTGTGGTGTGAAGATACAGATGGAGATTAACAGAATCTGATTTCGAGCCCAGTAAATGGGGGTCTCATCATTGATGTCAGTAGCCTTTCTAGGAAGTACATAGCATCTAATACTCTTCTGTCAAATTTCTAAAGAGGAAAACTACTTCTTAGTGGCACAACTGTAGTGGGGTTCTTGAGGTGTATTAGTCTGTTCAAGGAGGAAACCACTTAATTCATTTTTTCATATATATTTTGTTTCTTTCAGCTGTTAATGTGGATCAGACCCCCTATGGTATGCAGATGCCTGGGTACCCTAAAGCCCTCAGCTATCCCAAACCCAGTCTCCTGAGTGACATCTGCCAGAGTTCAACAGGACCAAATCTCCTTAATCCAGAACAAGAGTTTTCATTGTTCCCTAAAACCCAAGTAGATGCAGTTAGTGTGAACTACTGTGCAGTAAATCAGGATTTCACAAGAAGTAATCTGAACTTGCTGATAGATAATTCTGGTGAGTTACTGTCTGTATGACAATAATGGATCCAAGGCCATATTCTTTGTCTTTTCCTCCCTTGCATAGTTTATATATACAAGCTAGAAAAGAGAAGAAAAACACATTTTCCTCTTTCTTTTTTTTTTCTTATGAAGGTAAACTTAGAGAACATGAATCTAGTGAAAGTGGTGCAGAAAGCTACGAAAGCTCAGATTCAATGCTGCAGTCCTGGAACAGCCAGTCATCACTAGTGGATTTACAGCGCGTGCCATCCTATGAGAGTTTTGAAGATGACTGTAGCCAGTCCTTGTGTATGAGCAAACCTACGATGTCTTTTAAAGACTATATTCAAGATAGAAGCGATCCTGTAGAGCAAGGGAAACCAGTTATACCAGCAGCGATTCTAGCTGGCTTTACTGGTAAGTAGTGAAGCAAAATGATCACTACTCGTGACAAAAATATTTTCTGTAAATGCATATCTGTGCTGATAGACTTGTGTAGTTGTAAAGTATGTCTTATAGTGTGGTCAAAGACCATTTCTCTTGAAGATTTTCAATTTTAAATGTACATAAGGGAAGTCTTATGGGACTATCTGTCTAAAGCAAGAAAACATCAGAATGCTGTTAAAAATCAAATGCACTTCGATTCTTTTTTGAAAAGAGGAAAGCTTGGACGAAGCTTTCCCTCATTCTGAGTTCCTACAGACGTTGGCTTGCCTATTAGAACCTTGTTCCTATAGTCCTTGCTGAAATCAGATTTTCTTCTACAAAGTCTGCCAAGCCAAGGGAGGTGGAAGGGAGGGATGAGGAATCTGTATGCAAACAATGGAAGACATAGCTTGTATCAGATTCAATGTTTGCATGAAAAACTTTAATTTTAACATATCTATGAGCAGACTTGTAGAGGAAAAATCTTACAATAAAGCTTTTTTCTTCTATTTAAAAACAAAAAAAATCAGACTAATGACCAGATTTACCCTGTGATCTGAAGTGGCTGCATATATTGATTGTGATGTGAATTTGCAGGAGTATTAATTATGGCTTCTTCCCCACCCCTGCTCTCTTAACAGGCAGTGGACCTATACAGCTATGGCAATTCCTGCTGGAGTTACTGACTGACAAGTCCTGCCAGTCATTTATTAGTTGGACTGGAGACGGATGGGAATTTAAACTTGCTGACCCAGATGAGGTATGTGTTTAATTGCAATGTACAAAAAGATTTAGGGTCTCATCTGCTATCTGTGGGCCTCATCTTGACTATAAAGCATTTGTGAGATCATACACTTGCTGAAATCTCTTCATCTGCAAATACTTTACTGTGTGGTCAGGACTGCTGTGGGATGCTCCCCCTCCCCCTGCGATATCAGCATTTGCTTCTAGTAGCGAGAACACATTGCATAGCTTGAAACTTAAAGCATACAAAGTTAGATGTTTTGACAGGCTAAGCAATACTGTAGGCTAGCTTACTGAATACAGTTGAATCAGCAACGTCTGGGATGGCACATATTCCCTGGGAAACGGCATTCAAGGTGTTACAGCTCTTCTAGTAAACAGCAACTATGGTAGTGCTGCTTTTTAAGCTTGTTGGGAGCTTTTGGCTTTAGTCATAAAAAGTGAGGAGACTCTACTTTCATTTCCTGATTGCTGCTACCAGTAGGAAAGTTATTGTACTAAGAGACGTGATTTAAAGTCCACTGAATTAGTCTTCTATTTAAAGTAGGGAAGGGGAATCATCAACTCCAAGGAACTTTTTACAATTCTAACTTCCATTTTAAAAAGCTGTCCCATGCTGCTCAATAGCAAATTAACTCTTTAACTGTGTCCTGTTTGAGAGAGGTGACTATTTCACTTAAGCTTGATCCTCTTAAAGACATTTGGGCCCATCCTCTGCAAGGAGGTGTTCTTGCTGCCGTTTGCTATCACCACTTTGTCCTGCTTGCTGTCAACGAGCCGCAGCTGATACTTGGGGTTTGAGCCACCAACTCCTGTGTTATCCAAGTATGGGACACCCAAACAAATAAACTGCTTTGATCAAAAGGAGTTTTAATAATTGCTTTTATCAGCTGCTGACCAGAAAAGTGTGGCTTGAACAAACCCTTCACACTTGCTTTCTTCTTGGACTGGCAGGTGGCACGGAGGTGGGGAAGGAGGAAAAACAAGCCAAAAATGAACTATGAGAAACTCAGCCGAGGGCTGCGCTACTATTATGACAAGAACATCATCCACAAGACCTCGGGGAAGCGCTACGTTTATCGCTTTGTGTGCGACCTGCAGAACTTGCTGGGGTACACAGCGGAGGAGCTGCACGCCATGCTGGGGGTGCAGCCCGACACCGAGGACTGAGCTTGACCACCCGGTGCTGCACCAGAGGGGAGTGCTTGTTGGGACTGTGACCAGGAGCCGTCTGCAGTCGGTTCTTCTGGCTGTTCGGATGGGTGCAACTGTGATGAAATAAGGACCTTGACTGATTTTGTAACCAGGGGAAGTTGGAAGGAAGTGGCCTTATTTCATCAGTGGCTTCAGATGTTGCTGTGTCAGGCACTTGAGCAGCATGGAAGTCGATAGAGATCACAGCTCAGTCACGATGACACAAAAATGCTTTAGGGTTAAGCATTTTGACCACCTATTCTTGCCATATAAAATGTTTTGGCTACTTACACTGCCATGTAATGATGGGTTGGCTTTAAAACCAAAGGCTGGATGAGGAAACCGGTGATGGAGCAGAACAATTGCTCAGATTCTTTTTTTAACATGCCATCATCCTTGCTTCCATCTTCTATCATGCGATTTATTTAAGGAAAACTAATTTATTTTAAAAGAGCAGTAGGGAGAATTGATATTAATGTTTTGTTCTCAAGCATGTTTTTTTTTATTATTATTACTCCAGAAATGTGCTGCGTAGGTACATCCAAAACCAGATGTAGCAACTCTTTTAAAAAGGAAAAAACCCTCATAAGGAAGGAAGGAAAATCATACCATTTCAATATTCAGTTTTGTATATATTCTGTGATTCTTTTTGAAACTCTGTAATGTTCCTATTTAACAGATACTGTATAGTGTAAATTAAACTAATTGTATGCGTGGGTTTTTTTTTTGAAATAGGATGAATGTAAACCTATCGAATGGCTATTTCATGTTTGTCTAGGATATACAACCTTCTGCAAATATTTAATTGGCCTCAGAGACAACTTCAGTACTCAGTATGCATGCATATGGTATGCCGATGACATGACATTGGGGGGGTGGGCGCGGTGGGAAGCTGGCTCGGTATTTTGTTAAGACTGAAGCTGGCAATTCTTTGTGCATTTTGGCATTTTTACAAGAAAACTAATATTAGATTCTGGGCCATTAAGGGCCTATTTGTGGTTTCTTCTTTAACTGAAAATGAAAATATTAATATGGATAAAATT
The DNA here is from genome assembly GCF_002078875.1 of Numida meleagris. Taxonomy (NCBI): domain Eukaryota; kingdom Metazoa; phylum Chordata; class Aves; order Galliformes; family Numididae; genus Numida; species Numida meleagris. Next base: position 105,830,971 of record NC_034409.1, read on the forward strand.
ACCTTTTTCCTTTATAAATGGCATATGTTTTTCAACTTCTATGCATGTCCTTTTAAAAAAAAAAAAAAATTTATATACAAGCCTTATTTTTTCAGTTGACTTGTCTCTTCTTCCTGCAGTTTATCCTGTATGATTAAGATATGAATTCTATTTTTGGAATAACTGTGACTCCTTTTCAGAGATCAGGAGGGATTTATGTAGCAGCTATTTTTACTGCACCAAAAAAAAAAAAAACCCACCATAAAACAATTCACTGGAAAAATGTACTTTGTAAGAAAGCTTTATTTTTTATCTGAGCTTGGTGTACGTTTAAATGTTGTAAAGTGTGAGAGGTTTAAAAATGAGTCCTTATTAAAACCTCTTGAACAAGGGAGAAGAAGATTTTTGTGCTTCTTTACCTCAAGATTTCAGAATATGAGGGAGGGTGGGGGGAGGAACTCCTCCAGCCTACATCTTTGTGGATCTGTACAGGGAAAAATAGTAAAAATATGGCAGTGGAGAGCTTGTTGGAATTCTGTAAGACTCTTGTAGGCTAATGGCCTTGGACCAAGTTGAAGGTATGCCCGTGTTCTCTGTTTAGGTACAAATTAGAAGTTAATGCCTCTCTTCTGTGTGTTTGGATGAGAACTGGTGGCTCTGAAATGCGTTGCATATTAATGTGTAACTATGGGTAAATATAGGGAAGAGCAGGTGTGTGAAGGCTGCTGGTGCTTGACCTGTTCCTGCTTCTGTCTCATACAGTGAGCCTACTGTTATAGCTGTCTTGATCTGGCATTCTCCCTCCTTCCCTGTTACAGAAAAGCAGGAAATAAGAAACAATTTACTTTAAAGCATCTATTTAAGAAGTAGAAAAATGTAATGTTATTTGCTTTTTAAAAGGGGGCTTTCCCTGTGTTTCTTAATCTTTTTATCACAATGTGGCGGTACCTTGATCTTGCTTTCAGTGTTGTCACCCTGGAGCAGCATGTTAATGACTTGGAGAAAATGGATGTTAATTTTTTTTTTTTTTTAAGATTATGTTTTTCTAAATGCCTGGAGCTGGAAGCGTAGGCCTGCATCTCACACTGTAGCCCCAGTCATCTCTGCACACTTGCAGACAACATCCGTTAGTCTTACTTTTATGACCTCTGTGAAGAAAAAGGAACCTCCCGCACCCTTCCTCCCTTCACCCCAACAACTGCTGCAGGCCCAGGTACAAGCCAGTGAGTGCAGGCCATGGGTGGTCTCATTCCAATGGTGAAGAGGATGTAAGGGCATGAAGCAATGTGTAATTCCGTGAGCTGAGCCAAAACTTGGCAAAAAGAGAAAACAAAAAAAAAAAAAAAAAAGTTTTCTTGGGCTTTGGGGAATATTCCTAAAAAGATCGTGCTACGTTTTAGCTGCTTGAATGACCCACATTGGTCATTTAAGTGTGCTTATTTTGAGAGGAGATATCTTATTTTTCAGGGTGTATAGTCTATAACAATTTTCTTTTCTTCCCTGGGTGTCTTTCATCTGGGCTATAAACCCCTAATCTTTTCTCTCAGTCTACAGAAGTTTCATTTTCAGTCTGTTTGTCCTTAATACAGAATTGTTTTTCATTTAGAGTGAGAGATAATTTGCCTCTTGCTTGCATGGTCAATGCTAGCTTAAACCTAGAGACTAAAGGGAAGTTATTTGCTTTACTCGCTCAGCAGAAAAAGCGGAGGCAACCAAGTACGCTGATACACAAGCCCCACTACTGCATCTTCAGAAGCAAAACCTGGTATCCGGCATTGGGCTGGGTCAGTGCAGTGGTACGAGCTGCAACTCAATGTGACCCAAAAGACAATCATTAAAGGGTATTTTGTCAGAGCACACAGAAAACACTGCTCTGTTTTCTCAGCCACCCAGAGTCAAAGAGGCTGTTGAAAGTCTGTCTAAATTCTTCATCTTCTCCAGGACGTGCCTCCCTGCCCTTCCAGCTGCCAGCTTTCCTCTTGAGACAGCAGCCAAAATAAAGTGTTGCAGTTGGCACCTACCCGTAGTTGGCCTGTCACCTCCAATAACAAAGTTTGATTTCAAAGCCCTCTTTGCTCTTTTATATGTATTCTAAAAATAAAAATAGAATCTCATTCTTAAAAAAAAAACACCACCTCTGGGTTGGGAAGTCTGCAAGCCACAAGGGCTTGATGTCCAGGAGGCTATTTTGGGAAATATCTGTCTACTGTGCCCTATTCGTAGGCTCAGCTGTTGACCGCAATCAGGTACAGAATAGGAGCATTAGAAATGAGGCAGATGATGGATCACTCAGCCCAGTACTATATTCCACAAGTGGGAGATGGAAGAAGCAACCCTGTCCCTTCCCCATGTACTCCGCCAGCATCCTGTTGCTGTGTTTGGTCTGCAGGGGGGAACACCCTGCCCACGTCTTTTACCACCTACTTAAGAATTTTTTGCTTTGCCTGAGCTGTAAGGAGGTCCCTTGACCCCTCTCTAGTGACTTGTCCTCAAGCAAGGGAGACCGTTCCTCACCCAGGGGCTCAGGTACACCAAGATTTCAGCAGCATATAAAATAAATACTCTCATATAAAAAATAAAACTCTCAGTATCCTTCCCCATGATGGAAGGCCCTTTTCTGGATGTTTTGGTAGTCACTGCACATTGAGCTGATGACTTCAGAGAGCTATCAGTGATGACTCTACAATCTATTTCCTGGTAACTACCATTTTCAACCATTTTCAAGGTTGGCATCATCTAGCCTTTGTCTAGGTTACTTTTCCTTGAGTGTGTAACCTTGCATTAATCTACACTGATGTTCATCTGCTACATTTTGTCCACAACCTTGTGAGGCCCTTCTGGAGTTTCATGCTGTCACTGTGACATTTGACCATTCAAACTATTTAGCATTATTTGCAAACCTGGAGATTTCAGTGACTGCTCATTAGTCCAGGATTAGCCAGGATTTCTGTCTCTGTTGAGTGCCAAGGTGGCTATTCTCATGCTAAGTGCCAAAAGGGTTGCTGGAGGATTCAGCACTGCTTCTCATTTCCATTCCCAGCCACAAACCAGGTGAAACACTTTAAGACTGAGCCTCTCTGCCACATGGCTGCTACCACTCCAGTACAAAGCATCAGTCACCATTGGCCTGATACAGGCTGCCTGATCAGGAAGACTGAGTGGATGAGGCCCTCTATAAATAGATAGGAGAAGATTCACGTTCACATAACATGGTCCCCATGGGGGACTTCAAACACCCTGATATCTGTTGGAGGGACAATACAGCAGGGCACCAGAAATCTAAGAGGCTCTTGGAATGTATTTTTGATAACTTCCAAGTGGTACAGGAACCCGTGAGAAAAGGTGCTATGCTGGACCTTGTCACCAAAGAGGGGCTGGTGAATAATGTGAAGCTCAAGGCCAGCCTTGGCTGCAGTGACCACAGAACAGTGGAGTTCAAGATCCTTAAGGAGTAAAAGAGGGTGCACGGCAAGCTTGCTACTCTGGATTGAGGAGAGCAGACTTCGAACTCTTTGGGGAACTGCTTGGCAGGGTGACATGGGATAAAGCCCTGGCAGGAAGAGGGGCCCAAGAAAGCTGGTCAGTATTCAAGGACCATCTCCTCCAAGCCCAGAAGCACTGCATCCTGAGAAAAAGGAAGAAAGGCAAGAATGCCACGAGGCCTCCATGGATCAACAAGGAGCTCCTGGACTTACTTAAGTGCAAAAAGAAAATCTATAGGGAGTGGAAGCAGGAACAGGTTACTGGGGAGGACTACAAATAAGTTGTCCTAGCAGCCAGGAATCAGGTTAGGAAAGCTAAAAGCCAGATAGAAGTAAATCTAGCCAGGGACATAAAGGCGAACAAGAAGAAATTCTACAGATGTATCAGTGATAAAAGGAAGGCCAGGGAAGATGTGGACCTTCTCCGGAACAAAACTGAAGACCTGGTCACAAGGCATGTGGAGAAAGCTGAGGTGCTCAATGACTACTTTGCCTCAGTCTGCACCAGCAAGGGCTCTAGCCACACTGCCCAAACAGCAAAAAGCAAAGGTAACAACTTGGAGAAGGAAGATCTGCCTGCTGTAAGTGAAGATCAGGTTCAAGACCATCTAAAGAACCTGAAGGTGCGCATGTCCATGGGACCAAATGAGGTCCATCCACAGGTTCTGAGGGAACTAGCGGATGAAGCTGCCAAGCTGTTAAACATCATATTTGAAAGGTCATGGCAGTCTGGTGAAGTTCCCCTGACTGGAAAAGGGGAAAGATAATTCCCATTTTCAAGGAGGGAAAAAAAGAAGATCCAGGGAACTACAGGCCAGTCAGTCTCACCTCTGTGCCTGGCAAGTTTATGGAGCAGATCCTCCTGAAGACCCTACAAAGGCACATGGAAAATAAAGATAAGGTGATTGATGGTAACCAACATGGCTTCGGCAAGGGCAAGTCATGCCTGACAAACTTGATGGCCTTTTATGATGGAGTTACAGTGTCAGTGGATAAAGAAAGAACAACTGATGTCATCTACCTGGACTTGTGCAAAGCATTTGACACTGTCCCACATGACCTCTTTGTCACCAAATTGGAGAAAAATGGATTTAATGGATGGACTACTCACTGGATAAGGGCTGGGTGCTCACACTCAATGTCCAAGTGGAGACTGGTGACAAGTGGCATTCCTCAGGGATCAGCGCTGGGACCAGTGTTATGTAACATCTTTGTAGGTGACATGGACAGCAGCACTGAGTGTACCCTCAGCAAGTTTACAGACGACACCAAGCTGAGCGGTGCAGCTGACATGCTAGAGGGAAGAGATGCCATCCAGAGGGACATGGACAGGCTTGAGAGGTGGGTCCACGCCAACCTCCTGAAGTTCAACAAGGCCAAATGCAAGGTCCTTCACCTGGATTGGGGCAATTCCAAGCACAGATATAGACTGAGTGGAGAATGGCTAGAGAGCAGTCCTGAGGAGAAGGATTTTTGGGTGTCATTTGATGAAAGGCTCAGCATAAGCCAGCAGTATGTGCTGCAGCCCAGAAGGCCAAGCATATCTTGGGTTGCATCAAGAGAAGCATGATGAGCAGGTTGAGGGGGATGATTCTGCCCTTCTACCCCACCTGGAGTATTGGGCCCAGTTCTGGGGACCCCAACACAAGAAGGACATTGAGCTGTTGGAGTGGGTCCAGAGGAGGGCCATGAAGATGATCAGTGGTCTGGAGTACCTTCCCTACAAGGACAGGCTGAGAGAGTGGGGGGCTCTTCAGCCTGGAGAAGAGAAGGCTCTGGGGGGACCTTATAGTGCCCTTCCAGTACCTGAAGGGGGCCTACAGGAAAGCTGGGGAGAGACTTTTTATAAGGGCATGTAGTGACAGGATGAGGGGAAATGGTTTTAAACTGGAAGGAGGTAGATTTAGACTAGGTATCAGGAAGAAATTCTTTACTGTGAGGGTGGTTAGACACTGGAATGGGTTGTCCAGTGAGGCTGTGAATGCCCCCTTCCTGGAAGTATTCAAGGCCAGGCTGGATGAGGCTTTGAGCAGACTGGTCTAGAGGGAGGTGTCCCTGCCTGTAGCAGGGGGATTAGAACTAGGTGATCTTAAAGGTCCTTCCAACCCAAATCATTCTATGATTCTATGATTCTGTGACTGTGTGTGCTACTACTGGCACCAAGTCATTGTTCTGCTAAATCTCTTGTAGGATTTCCCTCACCATGAATAGGTTATGGGCCACCACTCTTGTGATGTGGGACCACATCTGGCAATGAACAAGATCAGGAGCAGGCTGTACAATATGGAAACATAACATCTGACTCTCTAGAGGGTTCAGTACTCTGTACAGCTCTCTGGAAGTACCTTACTCTATAACCAGACTCAGAAATCTTTCATATTCTTATTGAATTAGCCTCTTGGAATTGAAGAGGAAGCAAGATCTAAAAAGGAATATACATTCTCATAGAGTCATACTATATCCCAAGTTGGAAGGGACCCATAAAGATCATCAAGTTCAACTCCTGGCTCCACAAAGGGTCACCCAAAAAGACCATATATCAGAGCATATGTTCAGAGCACTAGTTGAATGTATTTTTGATGCCCTCTTCAAGGATGGTCCAAATTTTGACAGTAAGGAATTGCCAGATGTCAGCTATCTCAGTTTATCTTGTGTCTCATGCTTCTTTTTCTGGCCCATGTGAAGCTGAGCACCGCATGTGTTCACATGGCCATGTGACTGAAACAGGCTTCATATGCTAGACACGTGAATCGTCAACATGCTAAAGAGGGAATAAAAGACGGCCCTGTAAGCAAGAAGATTTAAAAATTCAGCCCACTGTGTACAATTGTTGAGAAAGATATCTAGTATCACATTTGTAATGGGTGCCATGTGATGTGTAGTCTGAAACCACACGATATAGAAAGGTATAAAAAATAAGTAAAATACATTGGCCAACATAATATGCTCTGTGAAAATTGAGATTTTCAAGTGATAAGTGTCATTTATGAAAGGAAGAGTTTTATGACAATTCTATGCTTTTAGGATGAAGCATAAGATCCCACTATTTTTCTCCCTTCTGTCTCTAAGTCTTTTGGTATTTACACTGATGTAAATAATAGAATCATAGAGGTTGGAAAGACCTCTAAGATCACCTAGTTCAACCATCAGCCCATCCCCACCGTGTCTTCTAACCATGTCCCTCAGTGCCACATCCACACGGCTCTTGAACACCTTCAGGCTGTGGTGTGACTCCACCACCTCCCTGGGCAGCCTATTCCAACAAAATGATGACTTAACAAAATATAATATGTAACAAGTATAACAAGCATTATGAAATCTCTGCACATGCAAAAAATGTCATGTTCTTTGCAAGATACTTTTCTCAAATTATCTCTAGACAGCTAACAAAATGTCCCACTCTCTCATATAAAAGGTTTGCAATGACTTTCTGCATCGTGTCCTAAAATGGGAAGGAGCATCAACACATCATAATGTAATTCCTCTGAAGCCTGCAGATCCATAAAGGACTTTTTTAATGTTTTCTTTCACTGTAAGGAGAACCACAACTGAAAACAGTTTTGTCTGTGTAATATGTAACATTCCAGTGCTTTGGCCTGGTGTGAAAACTGGAGCTGAGAAAGAGGCAGGTAAATTGAGTTGAAAGGGAATCATGTGGAAATGGAGGGAGCCAACCCACCGAGCCAACCCACCAAATCCCTTCCAGCTCAGCATCACTGTGCGCTGGGGCTCTCCTAGCCCAATCCAGATACTTGCACATGGGCCTGAAGGCAACACAGGCTGATGCCCTATCTGTTCTTCCTAGAAAACTGGGGCTGATGTTGCCATCCTTAAGTACGGTCAAAGGGGATGCTTGTGGAGAGGTGGCTTCCACTCACCTTGGTGTACAACATGCTCATCTGCATGGTAAGGTCTGGGGTCAGATCGCTGTGCTACAGGAGGGTTTCCAACGTCTATCTCCCGTCTTGGTAATCCAAGCAAAACCATGTCATTATGAAGAAAAGGAGGAAGGGATTATCTATGAAGTAGTAACAGGTTAAAACACTGTTTCAGGTGCAGAGACCAGAATTCTCCCCTGCTTCAGATGGATACCTACACTTCAGGCTAAAGAGATGTATCTATTCTTTCTTATGTTTCTTGACTTGATAAATCTTGAATCAATATTCTCTCTTTTTTTTTTCTTTTTTTTCTTTTTTCATTTTTGTCAGAGGGCAAAGAGCAATTTAGCAGATGCAGTTCTTTCATTTATCTTCCTCCCATGTGCAGGGAGTTTTTGTTCTGTTACAGGGCACCGATTCCTCTGAGGAAGAAGAGATATTCCAAAAGAAATCATTCCTCCTGCATGCCTTTGAACAGGTCTGTTTGTTTTCCCCATCCTGAGTGCCAGCCCCTAGGACAGTGCCAGCCAAGAACCTAGGTATCTTCCTGAAGTTAGGACCAGGTCCCAAAACCCCATTCTCGCGCTCTTCCCTCTGCACAGCCAGTGCTAACTCAAGCTAACACTGCCACTGGTGAGCAAACAGGGATGATTTTTTGCATAAGGATGAACTGTTTTTGAACAGTTTCCCCAATGTCCTGGACACAACGCTCCTTTTCTTTCTCACCAGGACTCTATGTCTGCTTGCTTCCCAATTTTTTTTCTTTTAAACAAGTATATGCATTGTTGCTTATGCAGGGAAAATTCCACTTTCTTCTGCAGGGGCTTTGCCAGCAGCTGAAGGCTCAGAATGGATCTTTTCCACAGGCAGTGCCACGCAGAAATCAAGGCTCTCTTCTCTCCTTCACACACATGAATTTTATTTCACTTTTTTGAGCAATCTATCGCATCCCCCAACTAGAGCCCAGTGCCACAGCTGAGTTCCAGTCTGATGACTTGCACATTGCAAAGGAAGGAGACTCCTCCAAGCCTGGTTCATGGCCAACAAGGAGCAGCTAGAGCCACCAGAATGGCCATTCCTTGTGTGGTCCTCCCTGTTTCTCTTCTTCATCCAACTTTAAGTGATTCAGAAATGGGGAAATTTGCCATTTCCCCTAAAGAATCTTTGTTCAGACCTTACCAATACTCGTTCAAACTCTGTTAGTTTCATGGTGCCAACCTGTAACCACTGACCCTTCTCAAATGGGTCAGTACAGCTAGCTCAGTGGAGCTGTTACTACCACACATATATTTGCCAACTTTGAAGACCACAGTCTCAAATGACACTTTGCTAGCAGTAACATCAGTGCTTGGGCAATTTTGGCCAGTGCCATGTGATTTTACCCAGGTTATCCATGAACAATTACCCATTCAAAAAAACATCAGTGGAGACCACAGAGGTCCAGATATGCTCCATCTTCCCTTCCTAAATGAGTGAATCTTTCCACTAGTTTCAGCACAGAGATGTTTATGAGGAGCCAGAGCGCCGACAATGCCAGCTCTCTTCAGAGCACAGCAACAGAACAGCCTCGCAGGGCAGTGCTTTCCACTGCAGTGTGATTGGACCCAAGGCATTCATATTTTATTGCATCCATTTTTCTCCAAGAAATATTAAAATGCTCTCACTGCTTAAAGGGAGGAGGGGAAAAAACCACAAGCTTCCTTGCCATCCCTAAGCAACCTATCAAATAAAGCAATAAAACATTAGTAGACAGAACAGTTTTTAAAAGGACCCACAGCAGATTCAGGCTGTCAGGGGAAGAATAGGAATGGAAATGATTCAAAAAATTATTAGTAGTACCTTAACAGCAGCCCTTTAATATCTCCCACGGTATTCACAGTCATTAGCACAGCCGAGATGCTGTTCCATGCCAATTACTGTTTCCATTTTCTTCATGCTGGAGAGAAATATGCAGTGAATGCATCTGAAGTAAGGTTTCCCTGTGTTCCTGCTCTAGCATCAGCAGTTGTAGGTGGAAACTCTCCCAGATCTTCCCACAAGGCACTCTCCGGGTAATGTCTGTGACAAGGAACTGGTCACCACAGCTGTGTTCCTGCAGCTTCTTTACTGCAGGGATTGACTTCTCTACTTTGTGGAAAGAGCAGTGCATGTTTACCTTGACTTTAGCAAGGAGTTTGATACCATGTCCCCCAACATCCTTGTTATGAAATTCAGAAAGTGTGTGATAGATGAGGGAACAGCAAGGTGGATTGAGAACTGGCTAACTGGCAGTTCACAGGGCTGGTTGGAGGCCTGTAACTAGCAGTGTTCCCCAGGGGCTGGTGTTGGGTCTGGTCTCGTTCAACATCTTCATCAACGACCTGGACGAAGAGATAGAGTCCACCCTCAGCAAGTTTGCTGGTGATACAAAGCTAGTAGAAGTGGCTGGCACACAGGAAGGCTGTGCTACCATTCAACAAGACCTGGACAGACTGGAGAGTTGGGCAGGGAGAAACCTGATGAAGTTTAACAAGAGCAAGTGTAGAGTGTTACACCTGGGGAGGAATAAGTGCATGCATCAATACAGTTTAGGGGATGACCTGCTGAAGATGAGCTCTGCGGAGAAGGACCTGGGTGACCTGGTGGACAACAGGTTGGTCATGAGCCAGCAGTGTGCCCTGGTGGCTAAGAAGGCCAAAGGTATCTTGGGGTGCATTAAAAAGAGCATGGCCAGCAGGTCAAGGGAGGTGATCCTCTCCTGTACTCTGCACTGGTGAGACCATACCTGGAATACTGTGCCCAGTTCTGGGCTCTCCAGTTCAAAAAAGACAGGGATCTCCTGGAAGGAGTCCAGCAGTACGCCACAAAGATGATGAAGGGCCTGGAGCATCTCCCGTATGAGGAAAGGCTGAGTAACCTGGGTCTGTTCTGCCTGTGGAAAAGAAGACTGAGGGGGGTCTGATTAACGTTTATATAAATTTCTGAAGGTTGGTGGGAGACAAATGGATGAGGCCAGGCTCTTCTCGGTGGTGCATAATGTTTGGACAAGGGGTAATGGCCTAAAACTTGAACATAGGATGTTCCATACAAACATGCGGAAGAAGTTCTTCACGGTAGTGGTGATGGAGCACTGGAACAGGCTGCCCAAAGAGGTTGTGGAGTCTCCTTCTATGGAGATATTCAAGACCCTTCTGGACACCTACCTGTGTGACTTATTGTACAATAGCAAGGGGGTTGGACTCTATGATCTCTTGAGGTCCCTGCAATTCTATGATTCTCACTAACAGAGCTGCAGGAGAGACACGGGAGCCATTAACAACACACATACAACTCAAACCCTCTGGGTTTGTCTGATTTTGTTTATACCTCTTCTCTCATCCTATGTCACCACACAGTACCTACGACAGATATGCCTTCTCTGCAAGCTCATATAGCCCTGGAGCTGTCCTGCTTCAAGCAGGGGCTGCACTACAGACACTGCCAGCCTCAGTTATTGCATGTCTTGGTCTTTTGTTTCCAACAACCCAACACATTCTTCACTCTGATATCACAGGGTCATACCACGACAACAAGAACAGATATACATGGTGGCTGCCTGTCTTCTGACAGCACCTTTACCCAACTGTGTGAGGAAACTGTATGGATCCAAAGGACTGCAAAATTTGTGCCTTGGCACCTTCTCAGAGATGTGTGGTGTCCTCGAGGGACTGGAGTGACCATGCTCCAGCATGGCAGAGGGGCCACACAACAGTCACTGTGCTGCTGGAGCTCTGGGGCTCCCAGCTAGATGTAGAAGGTCTAGTGGTAAAATCAGCACTTCTGGGCCCTTAGGAACACAGTCAACTCTTAAATTGCTCACAGCTGCCAGTATAGATGGGCTCTTCCACCCTGCTAGCAAGCTCTGGATCTCCAGAAGTCAAAATAAGGCATGGAAAACACTACCTCCACCTTGTCTCTGGGTAGAACATCTCCCTGATGGAGCTGTTGTCACCTGGCTTGTCTTCTCCCATAATACTTTTTCGTTACTTTCATACATCAGGGAAGGGTCCTGGAATGCAAGGAGAGAGCAAGCCGGGACCCCACTTGTCCCTCATTCCTGCATGTGTGTGGTCAGTGAAATGCAAGAGCTGCCTCCTAGCAGTCCTTGTCCACCACAGAGGGCCAGGGAGAGCGCTGTGGTGTGTGTGGGCCTGTCTGGGTGGGAAGGGAATGCTCCAGGGACACAGGACCTAGGGGCCAAGTGGGGTTTGCAACCCTCGGCTTGCAGGGTTGGCTGCGAGGCTGCCATCCACCACGGAGGAACAGGAACAGCACCTGTCAGCTCCTCTTGCAAAAACAGAGGAACTGAAAGTTGTACCCAGATGAAGACATTGGGTGATAACTATGTGAACAGAGATTTTTTCATGAAGTTACGAAATGCCTTCTGAACTGCTAGGAAGGAGTTGTAATGTTGCAGCACAGACCGTGCACTGGATATTGCTGCTTTGCTATTAAAAAACAAGGAAAGTTGCAACATGCAACCACATTTACAAAGTGTAGGAGAAGGTTACATCATGGTATTGTAAATGTCCCTACTATTTTGGCTCTGACGGGCTTGCATGTCAGGAATAAGTGTTGGGTTCTTAAGTAATCACGTATGTCAGTATTCAGAAGGCATTCAGCAGCTTCACAAAGCAGAAACTGCTTTTCATATTTTCAATTTTTCTACTTGTTTTAAGACTATTCTGTCTTGCCTCTTTCCTGTAATCTTATGTTTCAAAATGCTTTCCTAACAGATTTGCTTTTTCATCTCTTTTTTTGTGCCTCCCCTCCACCAATTTTGTCTGAAATGAAAACTGAAAACAGAACATTACATACATTATGAATGAAGTGTTTTATCAGATTGAAGATAAGTGTTATATTTGGGGATGGGGAAACAACACTCAAAAACAGTTTTATTTCTGGTGTTCTAAACAAGGAATGTTTTTGAATTAATTGGGAGAGCATAAAAACCAAGATAAGGTGTTTTAGACTGTTCCCTTGCTGTAGATGAGGTGTACTTGCATGCAATGCGCAAAGCAGTTTAAGTGTTACATTTTAAAATACATATTTATGGGAAAAAATTACTTGCATCATCATGTCTTCATTTCTAATGCAGATTCTCTTTCGTTCTGATGGAAAAGACAAGCAAAAACAAGGCAGTGTAGCTCAGCTCATGAATGTCCTGACAGCATATCCGTTCCTCAGCTGAGTTCCTCTTTCTCATCTGTCCTAATATAATATCAGGCATTGTTAAAGGCTCCAAGTCTGGACAAGGCCTGAATTTCTATGGAGGAAAACAAACAAACACTGATAAACCTAATTTAGAGAAGTAGTCTGTTTTCTGGTTGTTTGTTTATTTAAAAGAAAACAAGTGACTGTGTAGCATTTCACAAGAAAATCTGAAGGGATAACAAGCAGGAGGAATTCAGTTGTGGTTTTTTTCTTAGATCTGGTGAGTGATAAATCTGCTTTTTATCAGATTTAGTGAAACAGGTTTGTGATTATTTTCTTAGTGTTGTTATTTTATTTGAAAATTCAGATAGGAACATAAAGAAATCTAATTATTATCCACAACTTTGATCACAATACGAAAAATAATACCAATAGGAAAAGTTATCTGGATTTGTATGCAAAGATGAGAGCAGATTCCCTGCTAAAACTGAAAACATTTTACTTGTTTTCCAGGTTTTGAAAATGTATCAGCTCGGAAAATATATACCATTCCTGACCTGATACATAGTGTGACCAAATGCACTTACTATTCAGAAAACACTTGTGAGATTAACTCCTCCCTGTTCTGGAAAATGTTGGAAACTAAGCCCAAAGATGTACAACCGCCCCATCTCCCCTGGGGCTACACTGGGACCGGACCTCCAGAGCTGGCAGCACATGCCTATGCAGGGGGAACAAATGAAACACCTGCTTGAGCTGTGGTACAGTAGCCTGCAGTGTCCAGAGTCTGGGAACACAATGACCTGCAGCTCGTGCTCACCCACCAAGCCTTATCTGACCAAGGTCTTTGACCTTCATACCTTGCTGGGAGTTTAGTTGTGAAGAGGTTAACTTCCTTAGATCTCTGCTTCGGGTTTCATGGCTGCTCCAACTACTGACTCCCCCAAAAACACTCAGGAATAATTCCCACAGGCCACATAGGGCTAGACTCCAAGAGTGGGCCACAAGATGGGATAGAACTGATGAAACTGTGCAATGCTGTTGTCTGGTAAATGGCAGCATGTATGACCCAACACCAGCATTTCCGTAACCGAGCCTTCTAAGATGATGTTTGGTAACAGACTGCTTACGATGCTTGTAGCAGTCACTTTTCAGTGCTTTCTGCATTTCTCTCGAAGGAAGGAAGCAAATTTAGTGCAAAAGAGTCAGCCTCGTGGAACATTTCTGAGACCTGATAGCCATCAAGGAAGATAACAGACAGAACAGATTATTGACATAGAGACAGCTGGTAAGATGGAAACAATAAACTGTGTGTATTGAGACAGGTATGTGTAAAACCATAAAGTCTGGGATAAGAAGATACATAGGCTAGCAAAGAAGAAACTTTGATAATGACCATGTCTCTTTCTAGCAGGCAACCAGATGTGCATATCATCACCGTATGACATTTGACTGGAGAGCTAATACCATCTTTGTGTGTGTAGGTAGGAGAACACTAAAATTAAAAATGGAAAAGTGATGTGTCTTCTGTGTTTAAGGTTTCTAAAGCACCAGACTTCTTGTCTCACAAGTCCACTGGTAACTTCAAGTCTTACAGTCCAAGAGACAAGTCAGATCTTATTCTTCTACAGCCTGCCTCTGGCCCAGCTATTTCCTCAGTCTACTCTGGGAATGCAACTCCTGCCTGAAGGCTGGTTCATGGCACATTCTCCCTTTACTATACAGTGCTAAAGCTAGAAGATACACTTTCTACAGGATGAACTACTCTCCATAAACAGTTGCACATTTTCTTTTCTACTTCCCCTCCAGCTTTCCTCCACTGTGTTGACTGCCAAACAGCTGGCAAAAGGTTCAACTGCTGCAAGGACACCACTATCTGCCCCTCCTAGCAATGCTGCCATCTCTTGTCTCCCTGCCTTGCCCCCAGCTGTGGTTAGCATTTGTACATCATGAAGCGTAAGGGTATCCCATACTTTCCTTAAGCTCCCCAAGTATGGTGGCTAATTCTAAAAGGGGGGGTGGTTTGGAGAACAATTCTGAATTGTGGTTCCTAACATGCGTATTACCCATGACCAACTGCAGTGAAGAAGTGATGGTGTGTGCTCGTTACCCTTTTGGACTGCACAGACCACCATATGTACGCATCATGGCTAAGCCTTCAGTTGGGTCCAGTGGGGCACTGTTACATGGATATTCACAGCAAGACTTAGCACGACTGCTAAGGTACAAGAGGCTTCTGGTACAACAGTGAAATGTAATAATTGTGTAAAAGTGTATCAATTCTGTCCAGCCTTCTGGGAAAAACAAACAAACAAGCAAAATGCAACAAGCTTTAAAACAGAAACTAGTATTTTCTTTGAAGAACTTCAAAAACTCCGTCTTTCTTAAAAAAAAAGGTAAAGCAATGGGTCAATACATGCATCCTTGGAAAATACAAATTAGATGACAGTGAGGCTGATGAATATACAACAAGACTCAGCATCTCAAAACTAAAGCCAGATATGAATGGACTACAAAAAATAAATGCATTTCTCATGATGAAGGGAATTAACCAATGTAAAAGATCTTACGTGGTGTGCTGGATTCTTGATTTCTAGAAATGTCATCATCAACACACAGAAAGAGTTGTTGCTTTTATTTATTTATTTATTTTTGCTGATGCACTTACGTTCACATGAACATCATTTCAAGGAAAATGCAGTTCAAGGAAATCCAAGAGGTGACATGATGTGTCAGAAATCAGACTTTGCCAGAGATCAAGTTGATCCCATAATCTCTCTCAATGGGAAATCTCCTAGTTCCTATCTTGCACTGTGATTCTCTCTAAGCTTTAACCTTTTACAGAGTGGCAACGGGACAGTTTACAACCCTTCAACAGGAACTTGCATTTGGGGGACTGCGCAACAGAAAGAAGAAATATCTCCTCATCCTTTCTTTTGCTGTCTCTCCTTGTGCCCATCACAGCCTCTCTGATCTCCCTAAATTCTCTCTGCCTTGCTCGCCAAATGAAGGCTTTAGTTTGGTATGCAATTTAATGGAGCTTTGTTTGTACAAATGCCTGGAAAGACTTTCTTTAAACCGTTTCTACCAAGCATTCAAAGTAATGCTCTAACATTCTAACATGCAGGCAGCTTCTCAGTGTTGCTCAACATCATTTGATGTGTCATTAAAGAGGCATTTCTGTTTAATCCTCATTCTTTCCATGCTCTTAAAAGGAAGAATGACAATTCAAGAAAAGGGGAGGGTTTTGTTTCTGGAAGTAGTTGTTCTCTTTGGTTTCCTGTTGAGTGTCACGGCAGTCTCACAATTAACAGGTGCTATTTTGAGACTGCATAACTGCCTGCAGCACTGTATTTCTGTGCTTTGGGTGTGCATTACACAATATTAACTGCAGCACAACCACTGGACATGGGAGTGCTCCTGACACTTCACAAAGGTGAGACCATGGGTGCATTAGCTCACCTACCATGCTCTGGCCACAGTGGGGAGGAACAGCTAGAGATCAGGAGCTGCTGCACAATCAGCTTCGAAACAAGCTGCATGTCTTACACTTGTTAAAGCCAATAATTTATTGTGGACAAAATTGGGATTGGGATAATGAAAGCCACTAGTTGTTATTAAAAAAAAAGAGAGAGAGAAAAAAAAAGAAAAAGAAAAGAGAAAAAAAAAAAGGATGTTTATGGGGTTTGGCCTGCCTGCCAGTGCTGTTCTCTAAACCAGTGTACAGTCTGAGACCAGCCTCGCCTGGACAGTCAATATGGAGGCAATAATTAACATATCCAGTCACAGATGAAGCCCTCTTTTTTCTGATAGTGGGAGGAAGAGGAGATAGATATATCAGCATGGGTGGCACCTCCTAGAAGCATGGTTGCACGGACCTTCTGCTTGGAATCCATCTGGTCAACACAGAGCAGCCAGCAGAAGCCATGACACACATGTAGAAATGTTATCTGGTTTCATTCTTTCATCACTTTTCCAAGCTTGGGGCAGCAAAACACACAGCAGGAGTTTCTGCGCTGCACTCAAATCTGAATCCTATGTTTAAAGGGTGGTGAATGTTTTCTATCACAAGACTGAAGGATGCAGCAAGGTAATAAGATTTGGTGTCCCATGAAAATCTACTTTTCTCAGAAAATGTGTGTGTATCTGAACATCTATGTCTTTGAATTGGGTATAGATCACCACTGTGATACATCATTCATGGACAACTGTCAGCTAGGCATTCAAAAGGCTGAAAACCCCCTCAAGATATGGGAATAAATTGTAATCAACTGTAGTTACAAAGATTAGACACACATTTTTCACAGATGTATCTGTCAGAGCAGCACACAACACACATCACAAGCTCTTCTAGTGGCAAAGTTGTGGTCGCTCAGTGCAGAATTGAGAGGACAAGTTAAAAAAAAAAGCAGCATGTGGATTGCATGGTCTGCTTCCTTTCAGTTAAGGATCACAAATCAAATGGATTACTATCCACAAATCCTTACAACAAAGCAAAGCAAAGACAGGTTTTCCCATACTCTGAATTGCTTGTTTCAGAGATCTTGGCACTGAAAATTGTCGTAGCTATTTGAGGGGGAACTTTGGTTCTTCTCTCTTGACCACAAATCTAAATGGTCCATAGTGAGAAACTTGACTGATATGCTGCTGAAGACAAATAAGTGTTCATTTCAAGCCCTATGACCAGCGAATTTCATCATGAAATAACATGCAAATCAACAGCCTAGGAGATGGGCCATCGATGTGATGTCTCCAGGAAAGTTACCTCTCATAAACTGCTTGAACTGGCTTCAGTATCTAAAGAGGAGAAACAAACAAACAAACAAACAAAACCGAACAAAGCTGTACAGAAATTCTTTAGTAGGCAAGCCTCTTTTCTTACACCACATCCCTCATAAAGAGTGGAAATCTTTTACACTCACAAGGCACACTGTTCATCTTGTGGAGGATTATGGTGGCTTTCTTTTGGCATAGCCTAGTGATAACTCCTTTCTCACTGTGATATCTGAAAATGAAAAAAGAACACACACAAGGGAGCTTCTCGTAAGTCTGCCCTCAGGTGAAACTAGACTGTGACTCACCACTCAGGTAGACAGTTCAGGTGGAAGCCAAGAACACCTAAAGGGTTAATCAGTTATCAGAAACCATGGTCATAAAAATACCATGAACACTTTTGTCATTAAAATGAAACAGTAAGTCTTGAAAACCTTTCAGCAACAACTACTCCTTGAGAAATCCAATCCAGCTTTAAGTAATGCCAGGCTAGGGAGTCCAGCCCAGCTGGATTAGCTCCCCTGCCACTTTACTCTGAGCACTTCCAAGAGGCATTGCATGGGCACAGAGGACAAAGCTGAAACTGCTCCAAGACTGCCTTAGAGTAGAACTACTCAGTTATGAAAAATCAGTTACAAATGTCAAGCTGCGGGAAGTGAAGTGAGGAGGAGAACAATAAGAGCTAATACTTTTTTGTTCCTCATACGTGCAATTTGGATGAATAGCTATTACTAGGAGTTGCTTCCGTATAGTGTGGCATGGCCATACAGTTACAAATGTATGATTTTAGAGCGCAAGTGGTGTTTTTTAGAAGTTATTACTTTGGAAGTAAAATTTACACAGCTTCAAATTTATCTGTAAAAATAATGAAATTTGAAGAAGAGGCACACCCTTTTCTTTTGAAAACTTCAACTTGTTGTACTCTCACAGACCCATGTAGAAGTGAAGATAAATGCTCCTGCATTTAGTGCTTTGTGAATTGTGTTGACACATGAGCTGGAGGCAAAACATAGTAGCTGCAGCAGTTAGATGTAGATATGATACATAACCATTATGGGACAGAGTTGAAGTCCCAGTCAGGGAGTCCTATGTTGTTTTTGGTTGATTTCTGTTTTGTCTTATAAAAGGATGGCCATTAAATAGTACATTTTGCTGACCAAAGCAGTGGTTTTGACCACTGAACCCTTCCAGAAGCTTGCCATAAAGCTATTGAGTAAAACTCTTGAATTTCCCAGTTGAAATCTCTTGATGTCAAGCAGTCCAAATGGTCTGGGTTGCCAGTAGGAAACTATGACAGGAGGTCTGAGGACTGCTTAGTATGCTCTCTTCATACCACTTCCAATAAAACAATTTAGAAATAATAATAAACTCTACTTAGAAACTATTCAGGATTGAAAAGAAGTTGCCTCATACTCCTACTGAAAACTGTCTCCGGACCTCACTGCTCTGATGGAGCAGAAGTATATGATTTCTTGCATAAATTCAATAAAGATAAGTTTGTATGTTCCTTTGTCAACACTTATTTCCATAGTCATTTATTCCCTACAGAAATGAAGAGAGTACATGCAGCCACCTACACTAAATTATTTTATAATAGACATATGTAGAGTCAAATTGGTCCTTTCTTAACCCCTGGGTTTATGAGTATCCAGCAGTATGATGGAAGAGTGAAGCAGTGGAACATTCCTTTTTATTTTTTTAAGAGTCTTGAGAAATCTTTGGGGGGTTATACTGGCCATAGGGAAGTGACTAACAGAGTACAACAACTCTCTGTGTAGGGCAATGGAAGAGTGTTGTTTCATAAGGGCGCTCCAGTAATGCCAAGTATGCATACTGCAGTGAGAGCACAGCAAGTGCAATCACACTCAGTGCAACCCATGAGGACACACATAAGTAACAACCTGCCTTTCACACAGACTTTATGAACTGTGAGTGTTTAAGCTTTTTAGATGGATGAGCCAAATATGCCATCTAAACTTGAATAGTTTTTGTGATTTGATAGTATTCCTGTATTGGAAGCAGTCCAGGCAGCACTGATTATCTGCAAACATTTATGCAGTACGCTGCAAGAAGGCCGAGCAAATGACTTTGGAAATTTGATTTAAATTCTCCATACGCTGCCCATCAGCTGAAGATTTAATTCCCTTACTGGTCACAAGATAAAACATTATGACAAAATGAATGTTCTTATGCATGATCAGGCCCTGCCACACAATTATTTATGCTGGTAAAGTTTAAGAAGACCTAAATTCAGTGTTTGTCTAGCACTACCCCCAAATAACTTTGGGGCACGATTTGGTGGAGTATTTCAGGGACCACTCCCAAAAGGTACACTTGCACACAGCCACCTTGCTTTGTCAGTGAGATGGTTTACCATCTTGTCTGGTCTGTGTCTGCAGGTGACAGACTTTGACAATATTTCTGTTCATGTTTCTTTAATCAAAGTATATTAAGTCAATGTTTCCCTTTCATTAAAACCGTTTTGGAAGCAAGTTCAATTTTTTCATCCTTTTGGCACAAATGTCAAACATGGTATATCAAGTTGCCTTGAAAGAAGAAGAGCAGCTAAGAAGGGCGTTTATGGCAACTGAGTTTGCACAGTTAATCCCTCAAGCGAAGCCAGTCTCATTCAATGTACTGCCAAAACATGCTGTTTCCATGTTAGCTAAAAATGTGATTTGGCACTGAAATACATCCAACCTACAAGGTCCTACAGAAAATGGGAAAACCTCTTCCCATGTTTTTTTTTTTTTTTTTTAATTGAAATCAGATGTTTAGCATTTAGCCATTGCAGAAATGTATAGAAGTGACTAAACACAAGAACTTGATCTCTAACAAAAATAATAAGCACATCTAATAGCACTGACAAAAAAAAAAAGATATATTGTATGCATGTATGTACATATACACATCCCATTTATATTTATTTATTACTATATTTTATAAAATAAACTGCTATATGGCCATTTTAAATTTAGTTAGGATGCCAAATCAAGACTCTCAAACCATGTTCATCTTCCATGAGCCAAAGAAATCAGTAGGAATGACACATATGAAGACCTACGCAAGGTTTGCTAGAAGCAACTTTATAAACCTCAGGGATTTCTGTGGATTAACAGTTGGGAGGACTATGGACAGAAGATTGCTACATTTCTAAAGTGATGGCACAACACCCCCAAGGGATGCTAGTTCCATAAACCCCTGTGTTTGGACAAATTCAGTGTTCATACCACAAAGAGGGCTCCCTGAAGCTCAGAATGTATCCTAGCACCAAGTATCAGGAACAAAAGCACACACAAAGGTGTACATGAAAACGATCAGCCTAAAGTAATTTTGGAGAATATATCTACTGATGTCCTGGTGGAAGAGATGTAAACTTACCTGTGAAAAGCTCTTAGTAGGACCTATAAAATTGATGTAGGGAGTATAATGTGAACGCTTCTACAGCCGTACATCATAGAGTTAGGAAGAGATTATCCAATACTGTGTGAGATTTCAGTCCTAGGAAGGTTAGCCTCATCCTAATCATGAGAAAAATCTCATAATTCTACCTTCAAAATAGTTTGTAAGGGGAAGGAAGGTAGGAAGGTAGGTAGGAAGGAAGGAAGGAAAGAGAAAGAAAAAGAACTGAGACCTTGCTCTGCAAAACAGTAGAGCATGGTAGGCTCTTTTGGAAAGTGTGAAGGTGAGGACAAAGGAGGACATCCTGGTCCATAGTACCAGTCGAAGAAACTTATCCTCTCTCTTTTAGCTGGGACAAGGCACCGATGTTCTCTCCAACCCCAGCCACATGAATGTCCCTCCAGACAAAGCTACTGTGTGAGCCCAGGTCAGATGGGACAGGTTTAGTCCGAGCCCTTTGTTGGAATTTGAGCTGTTGCCACCTTTGTGTCCCTACTCTGCAGCAGATGAACAATTTTTAGGACTTAATAGCTACCAATAACATTTTATTGTCTGCAAAGTGTATTCAGAAAAGATGGTTCTGAGTGAATATAATCTTTACAGGAAAAGCAAGCTCCTTCCTGTAATTATCTTTGACAGTTAAATCAGTCCTTAACTAACTTGAAAGTGATAGATTCTGGCAAAGCAGGAACAAGCCTTTGCAAGCAAAGTCCTCTCCGGAGCATGTGGAGTCTGTTTTTTGCCCTCTAAGCACAGCAGCAGTCCTATTCCACGTTCCTTGGGGACTCAAAACATAACCGAAAGTGATCTGCAGAAGCGGCATATGTGTACGGAGAGGATAGGCTGTGCCTTTGCCAGCATATCTCTTCAGCTATGCTCCTCAAGACTGTTAAAACCTGACAAAACTTGTTTCCAACTATTAATAACATCCAGAGGGTTTTTTGTTGATGTTGTTTTTTGGTTGTTTTTTTTGTTTTGTTTTGTTTTGGTTTTTTGTTTTGTTTTGTTTTTAATGGTGTGCAAGGAGGGTGGGCATGCAAGAGCTTGGCAAGGAAGACATCCAGGATTAATGTCCTGCAGACCAGCCTCAAGCACCTCAGGTGGTCTCCCTTCCCCTGCTGTGTCCCTGGGGACCTAATCAGCTCTCTGGGCAGCCCACTCAAAGCCAGCCTGGAGTTACGCTACTGTCTTGTGCCTGCCTGGGCCAGGACTAGCTCTCTCCCATCTGCCTGATACTGGCACAGGCAATGAAGGAAGGCATCCTCTGTGTTCAGGCTTTGCTGGGGGTTCACCAAGGAGCTACTCAAGGAGTGAGCAACCAAAGAGCCCCTCTGGGGCTCCATGGGGCAGTAGGGTATACACAAAGGACAGTGGTGAGAGTCTGATCTCTTTACAAGGCTGCAGTATTGAAGTAGCACCTACTTGCAGATGCATACAATATAAGCAAGGGTGTGTCAGTTTTTTCAGTATTCTCTGGATCTCATAAACCCATTTTATGACTTGACTCAGACGTAAGGCTTAGCACCCTAGGTCCTGATCCCTGGATGAATTCGGGACACTGAGCAGCTTTGTCCTTTGAGTGAAAAGAGAAGTAGGGAGCCCCAAATGTGCTGTTTCTCCGTTCCTCTGCCTGAACAAGCCAAGGTTTCAGTGCTTTGCTGTACCTCCCAGGACTTCCATGTTGGGCAGCAGTGCCACCGATACGCAACACCGATAACGCTGTCAGGGTGTTGAGAGAATCATGGAAAGGAGTAAAAAGGCTCCCTGAGCCAGCACTTAGCAATGCTGCCTGGTTGATGACCTCACTTTATAATTGGACATTAGCAGCCATCCTTAGGACTTGAGCTTTTTCTGTGTTTATTCACAGGTTGGAGAAGGCTTTAAACACAATCGGGAAGGATGTGGACAGGCCTCTGGCAGAGAGAAAAAGAGTAAGAATGAGATTTGGAGGCAAAATTGAACTGTTTCCAAGAGAGGGAGAAGGAGAGAGGGAGGAAAAACCCCAAACCCACAGCCCGTCCAAGTACCACACCAGCAGCCAGCTGCTTGCTTTCATCCTGACGGGGCGAGCTCTTGTGGGTGCAGCTCCTGGACGGCTGCCCAGCCACGTAGGAGGTGTTCTCTGTAGGAAAGTTCAGGGCTGCCAGATGAGCCGTATCGCCTGCTGAGGGAACTTTGTCCTTCCAGCCTGCAAACTGCTCACGTCCTTTAAGCAAGCATGGCCCTTATAAAGTGGGAAGTTGTCAGTGCTACTCACTATCACAGTGGGTGATCACAGAATCACAGAATTGTAGGAGTTGGAGTTTTTGTTTTGTTTTGTTTGTTTGTTTGTTTGTTTGTTTGTTTGTTTTAACTGAGGAGCCCAAGTCTGGCGAGAACACTCTGGATGTGGCCTCACCAGGGCAGAGTAGAGGGGGAGGACCACCTCCCTTGACCTGCTTATGTTAACCTCAATTCAGGAGTGGAGAACAGAGGTGCCCCAGGATGCACAGGAGGGCTTGGGGAAAGCTCAGGGGTGGCCAGGGGTCAGAATGTGACTGTAGACATGCCCTGTCACTCCTATTGTGAATGAAACTGAACGATGCTCCTCCTGGCCATGCCAAGGTACAGAGGAGAAGCACAGCCTGTGCATTTTCTGGAGCTGATGGAAGTAGGACTGTGACCTAGCATGCTCTGCACCTGTCACGGGACTGCACCACGTCACAGAAGCTGTGTCACCTGGCTCACTTATCTCCTGTGATCCACTCCCTCAATGCTACGCAAGCGCTCACTCCTCTTTACACAATGCTGAAGGAAAATTTTCTCCACAAGACAGCACAGTATTTTTAGCTGACTAAGCACTCTGCAATTGTAAAATCCAAGGCCAGGCTGTGCAAATTATATGGTGGCTTCATCAAAGTCCCTCTTCACAGCTAGGACGGCACTGGGTTAGGAAAGACTTACATCCTCTGCAGTTGATGGAGGTCGCGGCACAGTGCCATGTGTGGCCTGGCCTCACACTGCACACCAGAACACACACTAGGGCTCTTCAGTTGCCCAAGCAATTCATCCTCATGTGGTTCCTGCTAGATGCCCATCTCAGGCATGGTCACAGCCCTGGGACAAATTAGCAGGGATGATGTGGCTATATGTGAGGCCTCCCTGTCCGTGTCACAGGCATGGGATGCACTGGTTCCCTCTCACACTGCCTCTTAACAACATTCCATGTCTCTTTCTCCATGTTTTTTGCAGAAGGCAGCTCCAAGTCCCTTGTATAAAACAAGCAGATGTTTCTCTGTAATTCATCCTGAAAATGAGTGATGTTTTAAAATCCTCGGCGCTCTCATTCACTGAACAGACACTTGTAATGTCAATAAAACCAAAGACATCTGCCAAGAAACAAAGCTAGAATGAAAGATCTCAAAGAATTGCACTGATCATTTATCCTATGGCCTGTGAGGGCAGCACCAAGCACCATCCTGTCCCCCCTTCCCAGGTCAGCATGCAGCATCAACTTGCTACCCAAAGCCCTTCATGAATTCCCGGAAGACTGCCTTGAAATAACCTCTAGCTCAACTGCCACACGTGTTATTTCACAATTTATTTGGAATCTTTTAAAAGCAGACTCTGGAAAGAAAAGTTGCTACTGACTGAGACTCTGGTATTGCTCCTTAAAACTAAAGAGACACATAGAGACAATACAGTACAATAGTACAATACAGATTTTTGGGGGGAGGGAATCTGTTTCTTTGCAAACTCACCAGGTCTTTGCTTGGGATATATTGCCATTTGGTCAAAATAGCTGTGTCCTCCAGCTTCTTCTCCCACACGCTTGGGGATGAGCTATTTAGAATCACAGAATCACAGAATATCACAAGTTGGAAGGAACCTGTAAGGATCAACAAAACCAACTCCTGGCTCCACAGGAGACCACTCAAAAATCAGACCATCTGTCTGAGAGCTTTGTCCACACACTTCTTGAACTATGCACAGTTTCAATGTTTATGGTTCTACCAAAGACTTGTACACAGAGTAAGTACCCATAAGTATCTAGATTTTCAGAACTGACAACCAGAGTAGCTGATTGCCAGGTCTATGCTAAAAACCAGTAGCCACCTTTTGCTCCTGTCTACTGCTGAGCTCCTAATTCCTTAAGCTCCAGATAATAAGCCCTGGCCCTGAACTCCAAAAGTCCTCATAAAAGTCTAAGGGAAGCCTGACATCTTCTTTTAGCTGCTGTAATGTGCTTAACAAAAAGCTCTCATTAAAAAAAAAAAAAAAAAATCTTGGCCTGTATATCTCCACTGCCTACAAGAGTTTGCCAGTACTCTTTAGCTGCCTTCCTGGGAACACTTAATGACAGTTTGCTTTGCTCTACATGCACAAGTAATATATAATCCTTGTGCCACCACTTGCTTTGAGTGTTCTTCATGACTGGAGGCATTTTTTTTTCCTTCTTGCTTTTGATCTTGTCGAGACTGTTATTCTTGTAGTAGCAAAGCTATTTGTCCCTTTAAGTAAGCATGTGGTAATCCACAAAATTCATGATTCATAATGAAATTGGCTTCAATCTGCAGGAGTTTAATGGCTGTCCCAACACACTACAACTGGCAATTCTGGTACTGAGCAGCTGCAGCCTCTCCTTGAAGTAATAACATCTAAAGTGCTGGACAACTGGCTAGTTGATGATAACTAGCATAAAACATGATATATGGCATAGCTCTGGGTAAATTAGAGTGTGCTTTAATTTGTGCTTGTACAACCACTTCTAACAGCAGTTAGTGTTCTGACTGTTTGTATTAGTTGTAAAGTTAATACTACAGTTGGACGTGACTGTTAAAGATTGACTTTGAATCTTTTCAGACCACCAGCCATGCTGTACACTGAATCAGACCAAGACCTATGGAAAAATACAGGGTACTTATGGTGATGCTCTTTATTTACAGAACAAAACATTCTCAAACTGAAACTGTACAGTGAGTTGTAACATTTTCAAACTATTATTTTTTTTCTTAAGGGTTATATATTTTTCTCTCTTGTCTTATATACTTGGTATGCTATTACAGTATATTTATGTTTTCCTATTTGAATAAAAAAATCTGGGAAGATGTGTTGGCACTACAGCTCACAAAACGTAGCTTGATGCCCTTCTACGCAAACACTACCATGCACAAACATTTTCCCTTCAGAACACAGCTAAATCATAGAATCATAGAATCGTAGAATTATGGAGTCACCAAGGTTGGAAAAGACCTACAAAATCATCCAGTCCAACCGTCTGCCTATCACCAATAGTTCTCACTAAACCATGTCCCTCAACACAACATCTAAACATTCCTTGAACACCTCCGGGGTCGGTGACTCCACCACCACCACCAAATGCATGTGCTGTGCTGCTAGTACCATGTTAAAATGCACACCTGAAGAGGCATTTTCTCCTCCTGCTGCCCCACAGTATTTTCCTAAACTTGACATGCAATAAAACAACCCGCTAGTCCTGATTTGAATAAAATAATTTGCTCCCTGCTTTGGAAGCTGTTACATACTGCAGTTTACAGATGAGAATTAGTTGAGACTTACTTTATACTTGGAGGAGGAAAACAATAGTCTGTTTCTAGCTGTTTCTGAATACACACAGCTTGCCGGGGATGGTGAGTGAAACCCAGCCAGGCCTTTGTTTCCTTTGATCCACTGCAGCCTGAGCCTGTTTCCTTCTGCTGGAGCAACACCATAAGCAGCAGCATTCAACGTGCTGCTTGCTTTCTCACTCCCTGTCTGTGCTCCTGTCTGCTTCCTGTTGGTTTGAAATTTCCCAGGATTACTTTTAGCTCATAAGTAATTTTTTCTTGGAAAGCCCTTGCGAAGGAGTGCCTCAACAAACTCTCTTGGTACTCTAAGAATGGATACCATGCCCCTCTAACAGTAAAATATGTCAAGTGGCTGTGTGCTTCAGTTGTGCCAAGGGAAAATAAAGCTAGTCATTAAAGAGGTTAAAGAGAGGAAAGAGGATGAGTGTTGAAAAATACTTGTACAAAGAGTTCCATATTGTCGGTCTTTCTTTACATTTTCCACAGGTGCAGCCAAGGAGGGAAGGAGCAACATAGGTGTTCAGAACCGCAGAAAACCCAGTCTCTTTGCTGTGTTCCTCATCCTGAATGGTGCAAGCATGGCTGTAAGTTTAAAATGACCATATGCATCTCTTTGAGGCTTTAAAAACACCCACAAAATCTGTATGTAAATACAAAGATTTACCCAAACTCTGCTATTTTTGGCATTTTCATCTTCCAACATAACAGTTTTTATTCCAGCAGCGGTGACTGGCTGGTTTCTGTGCTAGACTCAGGCAGTTCACATTCATTTTGTGGTTTCAAATTCACCTGCTAAACTGAAGAGAAGTGCTAGTGTTTCCTCAAGACTCCCGGAGATGTCCCTTCAGTAGGATCCATACACACACGGCATCCAGCACCCATGTATAGGCAACCCAGGGCTGGTGAGCTACAACGCACCACATGGATGTTGCTGACATTACAATCTCTCTTTGCAGTGCAACCTCTGCTCATTTCACCTCTGCTCATTTGTCTGAACCTAAATCCCTTTCTTCTCCTCCAGTCCATGAACCTCAAGCAGTGGATGCAAAGCAAAGATATTTGGATCTACTGGTGGTGGATCTTCTTAGATGGCAAAGGAAAATAATCAAACCAGAACACTGTTGGGGTGATGAGCTGTGCTAGGGGAGGAAAGTGCGTGGGCTGGATCCAGGCAGATAGAGGACATCTGTTCAGGAATGGCTGCTCGATTAATAAGCATACCAGCATGCCTGGCCAAAGCCCTGGGGACATTATTGTGCTTGGAATCAGTTTTTTGTTTTATTTTCCTTTTTTATTTCCTTTTTCCATGTTGGAATTAATGCCGTGTGGGTGTTGCTGTAGTTTGTTGGAACTCTGTTTTGTGCAGTCATCCTCAGCCAGCCCAAGTCCACCTTCCCAAATCATGGCTTAGCACTTCAAGTTCACGTGAGTCTTCCAGGTGAAGCTCACCAGGATTTCTTGCTCTGGGCAGCTTGCAAGTACCATTTGCCTTTGTAACATATCCTATGTAATAACGAATTAGACTTTCCATCACAAATAAGCCAACAAAACTTCCTGTGTCTCCCAAACACATCCATGTGAGGGTGGACATGAGAGGAAAAGCCTCCATGAGATCCTCTTGGTGGTACAGGGCTCACCACTACTTTGGGCATTAGGAATCTACAGAGGAGATTATAGCAGCATCATGGAATCTGCAGAGGAGAGAGTGAGGGTGTAGACGTCAGCTCTTCCACTGGTTTGCCAAAATGGAGATCAGTATTTGCTGCTGGAGGCTTTGGATGCTACCAGTTCATTCACTGAAGTAAACGAGTTTCCAGAAAACCCACCATCCTCAACAGCATAGCAGTAGCACTGCAACAACCACATCTCCATGACCCTCTGACAAGAGGATGTGGTGAAAAAAAAATTAGAAAGGGAAACTACTGTCTTTTCCAGGTGATTCCCACTGTTTTTCTTTGAAATTCTGTCATTCCCTCTTTTGCCCAGCTATTTTCACTTGTCCCATCTGATCAGGGCAGGCAGGTTGCCGGCACTGCTACCCAGGGAGGTGACATCCCACGTGAGCAGCTCCTCATAAGGCAATTGGAGCCTTTAATTTTCAAAGATGATGTATTTGAGACATCTACATGGGGAGGAAGCTAGCTCTGCCTACCAGCGCTCCACCCAAGGAGCAGTTTATCTCTAGCTAGATAGGTCTAAAAAGGCACTTGAGCCATTTGTATGTGTGGGCAGATCAGATAAAGGTGACATAATGCAGAAAAGGGCAGAAGAATTTCCTCAGACTGCTGCCAAAGCACCAGGCAAGGATGGGCTTCTGCATCACTGGACAACACCATAGCACCTTTTGGAAATCTTTCAAAATAAACTCGCAGCAAATGATCCTCAAAAATCTGGACTAAGCAGATGATGGAGATACAACAAATATGTTATGACATAACTTTTTAAAATTTATTTGGGAACATAAATAGCTTTGTTAATTGCAATTCCTTTTGAAACACTGGAAGACGTAAACAGTGTTTGCCAGATGAGTGGGGAAATATATTGGAATTTCTGTGGTAGCAAGTGAGAATATATTTTAACAAACACCACTCAGAAAGGGCTTTCCGGTGTTCAGAGTGGAAAATAATCAGCATTTTATTTATTTATTTAATTATTTATTTCCAGCTTAATTTTTTTGTTTGTTTCCAGCCCTACAATATAGAATCACAGAATCATTAAGGTTGGAAAAGACCTCTAAGATCCGCTAGTCCAACCACTAGCCCAAGCCCACCATGCCCAATGACCATGTCCCTCAGTGCCACATCCACATGGCTTTTCAACAAGTCCAGGGACGATGTCTCCACCACCTCCCTGGGCAGCCTGTGCCACTGCCTCACCCCTCTTTCTTAGAAGTTTTTCCTAACATTCATCCTGAACCTCCGCTGACACAACTTGAGACCATTACCTGTCATCATAACACTGCTACCTGGGAGAAGAGGCTGACCTCCACCTCACCGCAACTTCCTTTCAGGTAGTTAATACATACCATAAAGCTTTGAGTCCTTCAAGTATGGTGAAGCACAAATTTTGTTTTAAAAAAAAGGGAGAGTATGGTGAAAAAAAAGAAGAAATTTGCCTCTCCAGTTGGCTGCCAAGACAATCTGACTTGGGCTCACCCAGAGTGAAGCACTCGGTGGTTGATGTTGGTGTCAGATCTGTCAGTAGTGGTGGCAGGAAATGGGCAGCTGTGCTGGGAACAGGGGCTCAAGCATCTCGGGAGGGAATGTCCCATACCCTACAACAGGTGCTGCTGAGAAAGTCCCCACCTGGATTTCAGGTTTGTCTCCAGTTCTTCTACAATTCACACATCATTTGACTTTGAGGGGCCCCAGGGCCCAGCTCCAATTGGAGTGGATCAGAGGACCTCCTAGGTCCCTTGAATCTACACAAAGTCAAACCTCTGCATGTCAGGCACCCCTGTGCTCATCACCTCTCGGTCACAGCATGAGAGGTGTCCACACCTCCCCAAGACACTGCTGCCTTTCTTGCCACATTAGCACATGTTCCTTTTTTCAAAACCTACAACCATTTCCCACTGTGTGCAGATCCCATGCCACTGAAATGGAAACTGTGATCCCAGGATGCTCCTCCCCCCATGAAGCAAGCCAGCTGCATGCTTCTGAGGGCGGGGTGAACTGCCTGCTGGCTTTTTCACTCATTAAGTTTATTTTATTCGCCTCTGTCAATGATATTCATGAGTAAGGCTGCTACTGCAATTCTCGGAAATTGCATACAACACCCCTCACAGATATGTATTTTTCCTTCTAGTGTTGTGGTGTCACGTATGTCTAAACACACACGTTCAACTCCTGAGTCATTACTGAAATCAGTGGTCATCTCCAGTGCATGTTTTAAATCCTTACTTATCACCATCACTTCTTCTCCTTCCTGTAATACAACGGCTTCACCTCCCTTTCCTCATGCCACCACCTCCCACACGTGAAGGACACCAACACCTTTACTACTCTGATTCTCGTTCACTTTAACCTCTACCACGATATTGCCAACTACTGTTTTTTGGTTTATTTGTTTTGTATAGTAAGTGAAATCATACTTCCCCCAATCAATAAAAAGTCTGTGTCTGTTGTTCTAGCACATCTCACTTTTAATTCATTAACCCACACATCACCTCCAACAAACGTAGTAGTGGAGAGTAGAGGGAGTTTCTAATTTGGTGATATAAAGTTTGCACACTTTTTCTATGTCAAACAGATGAGCTTGAAAAACATCCTGATATACAATGTGAAAAAACTTCCAGGGAAAAATCTTCAACCTCTCAAATTCTGACATGAGAGGACACGCTGTTGAGCTCCTCCCTCCAACGCTCCAAGTGTTGGTACTTACGTGTTTCTCATATCTCTGCCATCGCTTAAACATTTCATTTCTTGCCCAACCTTCATGTGCTGGCTGACCCATAGCCCTGTAGCCAATGCCATTTCATTGTGCTTTGCTTATTCGCTTCATAATGTATGCATTTCTCTCCTTAGCATTTGTGTTTAGGACACATATTTTGAAGTCACCTTTTTCACCTTTTTTACATCTATCTGTCTATAGTATTATATTGGAACTATTACTTTTTCCTACTCATTTAGTGCCACAACTGGAAATCCCCATTCCACCATTTTAAACTTGGGGTATTGCCACTTCCTTCTTTTTCTATTTTCCTAAGCTTCAACCAATCCAACATATTGGAAATGGCAAGGTGTCCCTCACGCTTTCATCAGTTGTCTTTCTTTTCATTTGATCTTCTGCAGGACACTCACAGACAAGTTGGTTATGAAAACCTGCTGATGTTTAGTCACAGGTACGGTACAATTTGAATCTAAACCAATCAGCCCTGGCCTTGTGGGTGGATAACAACTTTGTAAAAACTAACTTTTACATGAGATTGAGTAAAGGCACTGTGACATCATAATGAAAAAACAAATACACCTTAGTATTCCACTTAAGGAGGCTTTCTAAGGGAAAATTCCTTTTCTGAGTCACATTTCTGACCTCTCCACTGTAGCCCTTGAAGACAGATAGAAACCAGGAAATCTGGTTTTTCAGCAGGTACAAGGTTTTCCACAATGATGACACTGAAGAAGGGGACTGCATGAAAATACATTTCAGTGTTGCTGTAGTAAAGTTATCTTCTAACAGAAAGAGTGAGATTCTGGATTCAGTAAACGATTATCCCAGCCAAGACTGACAAGGGAGAATTAGCAGAAGCTTTTTGATGCCATTTCTCAGGTGTTTTCATCCATCACTGCTGAGCACATGACTACAATCTCTGCTCACAGTGGCCTGGTACAAACAGCATGTTGATGACATGAGGCCATTTCACACCTACTGGAAAAGCTCACAGCTGTGACTGAGGACCTTCTGAGTGAGCAGTCTCTATGGTGTGGTGACAGTGTCAGAGACCAGGCCACAGTGAGCATGTGCCCAGGTGACAGGGGCAAAGCAAGGCACACACATGGGCTCTGAACACAATTCAGGAGCCTCTGCTGTCACTGCCTTGGTCTTCACAGGGCCACCACACACCAGCTTCTGGCTTCCATGGCAGCCAGCCAGGCAAAGTGGATGCGAAAGTACCTCCAGAGTAACATGTTTTCCCAGCAGCTGAGGATGGGATTCCTCTCACCAGGCCTGAGCTGCCACAGTCATGGGGATAATTCCCCTGTGCAATTAGATCTTCTGGTCTGTTTTAGCTGCTCACAGTAGGATGGGGTGGTTCTTGCTCCAGAAAAATATTGTCAATAAATGTACATGCGTGATTAGCTGTGTTGGAGATGCTTACAGTGTAAATGTCTAAGGTCAAGCCAGATGAACCCTCCCTCATTTTTAGAAACAGGTCAGCCTAAAGGAAAAGGCTTGAATGCACACATTTTTGTATTATGCATTATTATTTCCCTGTTAAATGAGACACATATTTGCACATTTGGGGAACATGGGACTGAAATCAAAGTCTATTTATTTGACTGCACAGCCAGCAGGCACAAAACCCAGCCTGAAGTTGTCCTCTTCTTAGAGTAAATATTTTCAGCATATGGACAGAGAGGCTGCCAAGTGGGGGGAACATTTACTAAACTGCTTCACTGAACGCGCTGACAAATACTCACAGGTCCCTCATTCCTCACCTCCTGGGGCTGGCTCTGGCAACCTTCACTCACCAGAGCAATCCTAAAGCCAAACTAACCACATGCTCAGGTAAGGTGAGCCCAAGGTTGGCTCCATCAGTCAGAAAGGAGGAACATGGTGCCAACAGCACTCACACAATTATCTGGCTCAGGTTTTGAAACCTCTGCTCAACAGAGATGATTCAGCAGTTGATTGTTGCTCATTTACTGGAAACTGCTTGTTGCCCCTCAGAAGGTAAAACTATTGGAAGAGGTTTATAACACTCAATTTTACAATAGACAAGACCATTACAGTAAATTGTAAGCTTACAAAAAAAAAAAAAAAAAAAAAAAAAAAAAAAAAAAAAAAAAAAAAAACATCTACTGGAAAGCTCCAAATTCAAAACCTTTTTATTTTTTTTTTAAACTGTTAATTTTCATGTTAACATACTGTTCCTTTTATTTACTTTCTGTGTTTTTGGGCTTCTGGGTATGCATTTCCCATTTCATTCTGATCTCTTAAAGACCAGAAAATTTAGTGTACATATAGCCCAAACTGACCTCCACAGACACATACACACATGAAATTTCTTCATGTAACTAACTGGGAGCTCAGCACTACAGAAAAAAAATAAACAGAAAAATTCTCTTTTGCAAGATCCAAGAGAAATCGTAAAAGTTTGTGTGCTAACTGGCATTGCGGCTGATGTATTAAAGACTCACCTGATACACTTTAGAGCAAAAAACATGAGTGCTTGACACCTGTTTTTAACTGGAGCTACCACACATGTACCACAGTCCATGAGAATGCAGGAATTCAAAAAGCTCAGGCCTGAGCTTGACTAAGTCAGTGGCCACACTATAATTTCTGAAGGTCATGTCCCTGGAACTGCTGCTTCAACAAATAGTAACATCAAGTGCTGGAAGTATCATACAGAAAAGCAGTGGCTTGATCTGGTGCCTTCACTGCACTGTTTAGATGTATAATATCTCCACATGGAGACTGACACCTGCTACGATCCTCTCCACAATTTTTCATGGTTTGCTTTTTGGGACTTAACTGGAGTGTAGGTGCACAGTGTGACATAGGTACATTTTTAAAAATACAGCAATGTATCTTTACCAGTCAGTGCCACTTCAGTAATCTTCAAAGTAATGCAAAGACCATTTGTCAACTCAGAAACAAAAGTACAGATAACACTTCGCAAAAATTCTGTTGTTTCAAGTCTTTCCTTTCTGGTCAGGTCATGTGAGCTCATGAACCAGCCACCAGGTACAAAAATCTTTCCCAACCAGCACAGTGATGTTCTGAGCATTCACTTGGGCCCGCTCAGGCTGACACAGTGCCAGCAAGGGAAAATTCCTAAGGCTGTTTGAATTCCACATTATTCTCCATTTCCAGGGTAAGTATCTTCCCACTACTACATACACATCCCTTTGGTTTGGCCATAACCCCCTCCCCAGTTCTAACAGCTATGTTTACATTTACCTAGCAAACTAAAGACTGTGCTGCTCATCACAACAACCCTTTCAAGAGATGGAGAGGTACTATGGCTTCATCACGTTTGACATCCCATCCATGCTGCCTACAAGTCTCATATGATGGGTGGACAGAGATTGCAACATTTGTCTGGAACACGTGCTTACAAAACTTGTACTATGCAGGGCTGTCCATGCAACCTGCCTCGTTTCGTGACACTTAGGGCCACATCCTGCTACAGGCAATATAAGATGTTTTTAACAGGTGTGTAATTGTTGCTAATGAAGCTAACCAGTGGGAGTTGCACCAAAGGATCCCACTTGTGTGATATCATCTTTGCAAAGGGAGGTACCACAGAATTACACTGAGCTCACTCGCAGTGACTCTCGGCTTGTGATTTTTAGTCTCTTTTGGGACAGCCTGTTTTGTTTTATGTTCATCAAGGCACCAGACCGGTAGCTCTCCTCAGTTCAGCTCTTCCAGGACTTAATACTACTGCTGTCAAGGACAGTGAAGTGGCCAGTCCTAGCAGTATGATCCTCTGGAGACGTAGTGTTTCTGTGGGTTCAGTTATGGATTCCACAACTTCAGACCAGTCCCTGTTTACCAGAGCAATACTTACATTTTTATTAAAGAAAAGTTAACTCACAAGTGTATATTGAAAACCTGTGTTTTTTTTGTCTGTGTAATACCTATTCTGAAATACTGCCACATACTCTAAAAATGCAATAATAACAATGATTTGTGCCTGAAAAATTGTCTTCTTTTACACACTTTCCCCAGTGTTTTTCACAACAGCAGAAACTCTCTCTGGCCAAATCCATCGCTTCCCATGAAAAGCTAATATAATTGGCTAGTGGTGGGCCAGGGAAGAGTGGCCTAGGGGCTTCCCTTGACTTTTGGGGCTTGCCTTTTTGTTTCTGTGTCCAGTAATCCCACTTCCATCCCTGATACCCATCCCAAAAGGGAGCTCCTGGAAGCCCCTTCCTAGCCTCTGTGAGCATGAAACTAGTTGAAGGGATGGAGGCACAAGGGAAGATATAGTGCATGCATGAGCTCACCCATCTAGGACTGGCAGAAAGCCCAGGCCCCCAGCATTATCCATTTCTCCTCATAACTTGACAGGATCAGCTTGGTGTGGCAGCTCACTTGGAGACTGCTGGCATGAAAGGAAATGAAACCTGGTCAGTCACCCATCCCTTCTCTCTTCAGCTATCATTGCTTGCAGCCATCTTGCCAGATCTCTGCACTTCACTCATGCTGGACCCGCATCCAATGCTAACTTCTCTGTCTCGTCACTACCTTGTAATTTCTTTCCTCCTGTGTCCTATTTTTCACACCTTGCTCATCCTGGGCAGTAATTATATTACTCATGATAGGTCAAGCAAATGTGATGTCATGGGGCTGGTAAAACCACTGGTCAGATTTGCCCCTTGCTAAGCCAGTATGATCTGATTTTTGGCCTCAACTCTATAAGCATGCACATACTTGTTTAATTGTATGCATGAGTTGTAGTGTTACCTGCATTGGGACCATGCCCATGTGTGATGAGAAGCACGTGCCCACAAGCACAGAGCTTCGTGGCCACAGAAAGGGAAGGGATTGGTCAGACTCCTTTCAACTGCAGCTACGTCTGGCAGTCTTCTAAGTCCTACATTGGGCTCTGCTGTCACAGACAAGAAAAGCAGGAAAATACATAGGTCTCTGCCTCTCCAAAACCTCAGTACATGGCTGGCTCAGAGACCTTCCCTCACAATGAGGAAGGAAAGGCTGTAAAACCCAGCAGCCAGATGTCTTCCAGTCTCATCCTGGTGCACAAGTCTCATCGCCCACACAAGGCATGGGATCAAGATATAAATAAATCCCACTGCCTGTACTTGCATATTGTCATTCATTTATCACCACCGTTATTAGCCAGGATCAAGGTGTAACATTCGAAGGAATTTAGGACAGACAACACTTTCTTCTGACTGAATAGTGTCACCTGCAGACTAACTCACACAGCTACAAACATGTTAACTTGCACATGCAGTGGGCTTAAGGACCAGGCAGGGAACAAAAGGCTCACATATGCTCTGTAAGGACTTGTTTTTAAGCATAATGAAGCTGTGAATGCATGCCAGCCCTTTATTCTCCCTAAAAAGGGGAGAAATTCAGTCGTGATTCTTCCACCATTCCCAGTTCTTCCAGCAGCCTGAATGTATCAACAAAAAAGCCCAGTCTAATGAAAAAAAATTATTTGAAAAAAAATAGTAAGTAAAACAAGTTTCCATATGTTTACCATAAAAATAACCTAGACTCCACCTTGGGGTGTATAAAAATACAGACTACAGATTGTATATTTTGGCATTAGTTAAAAATGCCTTTGTAAACATACCCTATTAAAATTTAACTGCAGCTTTTATCATTTACTCAAGTAACATATGAAAGGGCTTGAGCACATTTATCACAGAAGAAGTCATTTTATCGGGGCTTAGTAATAGCAGTGATGTATTGCACAATTTGCAGTGCCTGCCTGGTTTACAATACAGTACTGGTGAGCAGAATCCATACACATCTGCAAAGTGTCCTTTAAAGTGTATCCAGAAACATTAACACCTATAAAAGGAAAAGAAGTAATGGGAGCAGCAGACTTTTCAGTCCTGTAGATAAGACTGAAGTCAACATATGTAGTTTGCATCCAGACTGCTGGCTAAGAAGGACATGCAGGCTTTACTACAGCAGGAGAACATTTTCATTTACGTTTTTTTTTTCATGGTGACGAAGATGAAATAAGGACAAACACGCCCAAATAACTCTAGACTGAGATTTACCACCACTTTTTGGCCATAGCTTTTATGGTATCAAAATAAATGTCGTAAGAGTTCACACGACTCATTCAGCAGTGAGGTCTGGGTCCTTCCCATTCACTTTGGATTTTAATGAGCCAGAGAAGCCTGAAAGACTTCAGATCTTCTTAAGAAGCAGCTTTGCATGACTCACTGAATTTTGTATTACCCCAGTGATTGCTTGGCTAAGCATATTTACCACCCACGGCCAGTGGCAAAGCCTCAGCTTCCCTTGGAGCCAGAGGTAAAGCAAAATCTAGTGGGAATGGCCACAAGAGCATTTGAGCCCTGCCTTTCTGCAAGAAATGTCTTTAACAGACTAATTCTAAGACTCTCAAAGTAGTCACTAGTCCTACTGGAAACACACCCACAAGGACGGAGAGTTTAAATGAAAGAGTTATATTAAACCATCACAGCTACTAAAGTACAGCTGAGTAATTCCCCAGATATTTTACTAAAGCAGCAAGAACCATATGAGTGCCATACATCACTGCTGCATCGCAGACCTGATAAGCATACGAATAGCAACGTTGTGCTTGAGTAACATGTTGCAATGGCAGGAGCTGCACAAAAGTGTCACATCCCTGGGGGACTAACTTTTTACACAGTCTGATAGTAACAGGACAAGGGAGGATGGCTTCAAACTAAAAGAGGGAAGATTTAGGCTAGATGTAAGGAAGAAATTATTTACCCAGAGTACGGTGAGGTGCTGGCACAGGCTGCCCAGAGAAGCTGTGGTGCCCCATCCCTGGAGGCGCTCAAGGCCAGGTTGGATGGGGCCCTGGGCAGCCTGAGCTGGTGGGGGGCAGCCCTGCCCACGGCAGAGGATTGAGACTCAATGATCTTTAAAGTCTCTTCCAACCGAAGCCATTCTATGATTCTATGATTCTATTTACAAAGGAACTAGACACCATGGAGCAGAGGTGCTGAGCATCTTCCTCCTTCAGCATCTTGGAGGTTACTCTTAAATAATGGAGGCTCCTCTTAATTTTTAAAATTCAAACTATACTGCCTGGAAATTCCACATATTAATGTCTTCAATTCACTGTTAAAAAAGAGAGAGAGAGAAGAAGAAAAAAAAAAAAGCCTTTCTGTCCTTTCAAGTGGGAAAGCTTTCATCATTACAAAAGAGGAGAAAACAGGAGGAAAGTTAAGAAGATCTGCAGGTGGACAGCACAATGCCTCCTTTGAGTCAAGGGGCAAAGACAGTTGCTCAATAAACACTCTGCTGTTTATTTTTTCTGAATGTGTGTGAGATGGGGAACTCAAAGGATTATATTCAGCACTGCTTAGTCTGGTGAAACACATATTCCAGGACCTGCATGCATCGCCAAATGTTACAGTCCATTTCACCAGACTTGAATATATCACTTCTGTTGTTGCTTCTGTCTCAGGAAAAATATCCTGAATGCAGGACACTGTTTGATTTTGTAGCAATGCAGAGACTGGCGATATATATGGATTAACTAATTCTCTCTGTTTACATAAAGGAAAGTTTGTTTGATGTAGGATGAAAACGACCAATCAGATATTTCATTTCTTGATTCCCTGCGTGCCAGGCACACATGCTAACAATATCCCCTGGCCATCCATCACACATTATGTTTGCCACAGCTTGAGCCCTCAGCCTCAAAAAAGCAGGTCACTCTCGTGCAAGGCTGAGAACATGCATGGTACACATTTCTTTGCACAACACATTGTTGAGCTCCAGAATGTTTTTTCTCCAAGAGAGGCACAAATGCTGAAAAAAGTGGGAATCACTGAGTACTGGGTACAGTTTTGAGCACCAGAGTAAAAAAAAAAAAAAGAACATAAAGGTATTAGAGAGTGTCCAAAGGAGGGCTAGGAAATGGTGAAGGGTCAGGAGAGAAAGGTGTGTGAGGAGCGGCTGAGGCCCCTCGGTGTGCTCAGCCCAGAGCAGAGGAGCTGAGGGGAGGCCACATGGCGGCTGCAGCTCCTCACAGGGAGCGGAGGGGCAGTGCTGAGCTCTGCTCTCTGTGACAGCGACAGGGCCCGAGGGAACGGCATGGAGCTGTGTCAGGGGAGGGGCAGCTGGGGGTTAGGGAAAGGATCTGCACCAGAGGGCGGTGGGCATGGAACAGGCTGCCCAGGGCAGAGGGCACGGCCCCGAGTGCTGGAGTTCAAGGAGCATTTGGGTAATGCTCTCAGACACAGGGTTTGATTTTTGGAGGTGCTGTGTGGAGCCAGGAGCTGATCTCAGTGATCCTTTTGGGTCCCTTCCAACTCGGGATATGCTATGATTCTGTGGTTCTATGATTCTGCATTCATGCTGCCGACAGAAAATTTTTTGGAAGCTATTTACAGGCAAATGTAAGGGAATATCCAGCAGGAGA
Organism: Numida meleagris; assembly: GCF_002078875.1. Classification (NCBI taxonomy): domain Eukaryota; kingdom Metazoa; phylum Chordata; class Aves; order Galliformes; family Numididae; genus Numida; species Numida meleagris. Next base: position 105,870,026 of record NC_034409.1, read on the forward strand.
TACTGGTGAAAAGCACTCACCCTCAGGTGACAAGGAGCATCTCTCCTTGGTACATCTCTCAAATGCCCATCACAAGTGTGCTTTTCTGCCAGCACTCTCTCACTGACCTGACAGTAGCTCCACGTGTGTGTCCAGAAACTGTGCTTGCATCTTCATGTCCACCCTGTGCTATCAGTACAGCTAAAAGCCACTGCTGCTGACCAAGTTACATTAGAGCACCTCCAAAGCCCATCCCTGTCACTTCATGCAGAGCTGCTGCTTGTACAGCAGGCAGTGGGGCCAGGAGCCATGACAGCACGCATACCTGCCAACTGTGGCCTGGGATGAGCACTGAGCAGGGAAGCTCTCAGCATGAAGCTGAAACAAGGCATCCCAGTTTGTAAAGGGTGCTGGGAAGGGAACTAAGCCACACAAGCACAAGGCATGCCCTCAGCACTGGAAAACAGTCACCAGTCCGTTTTTATTTGTTGTTGTGTGGATGTAACCCCGAGCACCACTGTGACAGCTCAGCTCTGCTCCAGTCTTTCTGTGGATCTCATCTGTTCTGCCTGGGCACCTCCCAGCGACACTTGTTTGGGTACCACCTACAGGTGTTCTTAGAATTTCCTCTTATTCTGCTATGCCAAAGCACAAGCACTCTCATTACAAGCAGGAAAACTGCTTCTTTTCTTTTATTTTCCTTTTTTTTCTTTCTTTTATTTTCTGAAGGCCAGGAAGCCTTCTCACACACTGTAACACTTGATGTTCAAAGAACAGATAGCATGCATTAATAAGTTGCCCAGAGAAGCTGTGGTGCTTCATCCCTGGAGGTGCTCAAGGCCAGGCTTAATGGGGCTGTGGGCAGCCTGAGCTGGTGGGGGGCAGCCCTGCCTATGGCAGGGGGTTGGGGCTTGACAACTTTAGGGCCCATTCTCTGATTCGGTAATTCTTTGATAAAGCTACAGTGACTACTATAACAACCTGAGATGTCCATGCCTGCCTGCTCCCATCACTGCAGTGAGGAGCATCCCTGTTGTCTCTTTGGTAAGGGCAGATGGGCTACACAGTTAGCTGGTGGCCTATAACCTGCTTCAGCTGCGTGCTGACGCAGGTTTCGGGGGGAAATGTGTTTTCCTGCTGTTTCACCTCAAATCAGCCCCAACAATCCCCAAGCCCCCTGGGGAGGTCCCCAGTCACCCCCTGTAGTAAGGCCATGGGAGAGGCAGTGATTGCTTGTACTGCCAAAATGCCCACTCCTTGGGCAAGATTTCAATGTCTGGAATGAATAACTGAAGTGATGGTGAGCCAACCAAGGAAAACACACACAGTAAGCAGCAGCAGCAGCATTAAGTGTACCACTTAATGGTTCTGTGGGTGACCACAATTATTCTCCCATCTTCTCTGGAAACAAATAGTCCAGCAAAGCCACACCGCCACAGATCAGTTTGCTCTTGCTTTGTCACCAAGACATCATGAAGCAATACACACAAGATCTGCTTTTTCTCCACCTAACACGATGGCCCAGCACTGCACAAAGCTTCAGCAAAACTCTGCGGCATCATGGCTTGAACTGGTGTGAACAAACAGGTGTGCCAGGAACAAGCCTCCTCCTACCACCTTGCTGGCTCCCAGGTGCTGTGCGAGCAGAGACTTGGCCTGTTGGTAAGGCTCAGCACGGCTGCTGGCTTGCCGTGACTACCCTGACATTTATGCCCCTCCACCAACCCACGTATGGGAGCACTCAGCATCGGCTCCTTCTGGTCACTGGCACTGGGCTGCCTGAATCACTGCATCTCGCTGGCACCAGTCCAACCACCTAATGTGGTTTCCTGGACACGGCATTCAGATGGAGAACTGTGGAAATACTCTATTACCTCCAGTTGCAGAGTTATATCACAGTGAATAGTATATCCTTCCTAATTAATAATTGTGATATTGCCAAGAAAATCATGACTGCTCAGGTCCCCTCTAACCATCTGGTTGACCTGGAATTCTCATGGGTTTTAATAAGTCACATTTCAGTAAACAGCGCTGCTTCTCTTCAGCTTCTGAATGCTTTCTGTAATCATTTATGGTAAAAATGCGCAACTTGTAATTCTAACTTCTTTATTTCCATGCTAGGTCTGTCCAAGGATAACCTGTTAATAAACTGAAGACACACAGTACTAACATTTCGGCAAACTGAAGAAATATTGAAGATGAAGGAAAAAATCTGTTTGCTACAAAAACAAATTAATTACTCTGATTAACTGATGATTTAATGCAGCCCAGAGCTAGTTAGAAATAGGAGCTGCCAATCTGAAGAAGAAACACAGAAGTTCAGTATTATGAAACAGAGGCTAGGATGAAATTGTTTCAAGTTTAATAAACAGTATGACCCTTGCTATACACCTTTGGTGTTTCAGCCCTTTCACTGACATGAGAACTTGGAAGTTAGAATTTGTTCATTGGTTTACTATTTTTTTTTTTAAATAAAGCGTATGAAAAAGCAAACTGCAGTTAGTCAACTAATCTGGGAAAAATACATATATATTCCGAAAAGCAAAGAACCCCCTGACCAAAATATATTGCTATTAGAAAATACTTCTCAGCCCAGTCACAACTTTGTTTCCTGCTCTGTATTAACAGCAATTAAAGTAGTCACACAGGGTGTGGGAGTTTTGAGAATTCAGAAAAAAATGAGTGGAAACAAGTACTAAAGCCTCACAATTCCAAAACGGAAGTGTCTCTCTCAGCCAGTTTTATCCATGGAGCAATAGGGTACCGTGTCAGAAACTGCACTGGTTAGGGCTTGGCAGCTCCTCCTGGCAGCAAAGGGGCTCAGCATTGAAGCAGATTCCTGAAGCAAGCAGGAACAGAAATTGAGACCCACATACACTGAGCTGTGGGTCAGCAGGGAGAAGCACTCAGCAGTTCAGGGGAAGCCATGCCCATACAGCACAGGGTTGGAACTGGGTCACGTTTGTGATCCCTTCCAACCCTAGCCATTCTATGGTTCTGCGATTCTGTGATTCTCTTAAACCCTCCTGTGGGTGCCCAGTGTGGTCACAGTGCAGAACAGCAGGTGGGGAGAGGGGGGATGTGCTCCAGCTCAGGCTAAAGCAGCTCACAAGTTGGGTTTGGTCTTTATGGGACATGTGCTGCTGGTCAAGTTGTACGAAATCGTAGGCCTCTCACCTTCCCAAGGACTGCCATCGTTGCAGCCTTGGCAACAACAGAGATACTACAAATAAACCTCATTAAATGACAAGGTATGTAAACACTGGTGAGATGGAGGTAAGTGTTATAGAAACAGCTTGGTTGTCTGCATCTTCTCTTAGGGCAAAGGTGAATAAGCATCCTGGCCCCCAGAGATCTTCCTAACCACCCTGTTTTCTGAACAGCCTTTCTATTTTAGCAGATCAGAGACTGCTTTGAAATGTGGCACAGTGTGTGCTACCTAAGGGCTTGTTATCAAAGGTGAATATCTTATTATACTTAATTGCATGATTACTAATCAATAGAAGATATTCCTCAGCCCTCTGCTCTGTTCTCAGATGTCAGCAGTGAGTGATACTGCCCACCTTCTAAAGTATAGCCCACTTCCTCAGCTAGAATAGAGCATCTTGATCACAGTTACCTTGAGGGATCACAGACAATGTAATTCAAGAGAAAACACAGTGGCAAAAAGTGAAATTTGAATTTCTAAGATGAGAAGTTGCTGTTTCTCTCAGGACAGCCTGGAATTTCACTAGAGCATGCTGCCTGAAAACATGGCAAGAAGACAGCCTTTGGTTTCACCTTTTGTAAATGTCTATTTGTACTTTACTGGCAACCAAGCACCTCCTAAGGCTTGGCATATGGTATCATCTGAAGCACAAAATAAAAACATTGCACCCATCTGTACTCCTACACATTTTGGCTTGCCAATTTCTACACTCATGGAAGCAGATTATTTTAATTTGACATTAAAAAAAAAGAAGAAAACTTCTCAAAGCGATGTTCCAAAAGTACTTTCAATTCTTTGTATCTAAAGAACTTGATCATAAGAAATACTTTCACAAAGAATCACATTTACTTTTGGGCTTTTATCCAAAATGTTGGTGGATGAATGGGCTCTAGCCTGGAATTCAATGCAATTAATGCCTATGGCAAAGTTCATTTACATTCCCCATGAAATAAAGAATTCATCCCCCCTGTAATAAGCCTACTCAAGATCATTAACTGCATCAGCTACTCATATTCTCAGTCCAGTAGCATCTGTCAGCTCTTTTAAAGGTCCAGAGTCTAGGCCAATTAGAGAATGAGACTGGAATAAGAGGAGATAAACTTCCTTTGAAAGTCCCAGTTTCTGTCTGCTGTCGCCTTACCGTCAGAAAGCACTTAACTGGAGCAGGCACGTAGCCAAGCTCTATCTGGGGAAATTTCCCCATCTCACAAGTTATCATCTATTTAATTCCGATGACACTATTTTATAATGGCCCTGCCTGGTTGGTTCCCTTCACTTCTCAACCTCGCTGCATTGAAAAAGTGCCAGCTTTATGTTTTGATGTAATTTTTTTCTGGTTCACTGGTCAATCCCCAAGGGTTTGAAAACCGAGGGCTATTTCTAGATGTATTAGTCAACAACAACTTTGTGGGGAAAGCTTATCTTGCCAGCTATAAACCCGTTTCCTACCTGCCTCTCTTGAGAACAAGACATATCGGCTGCTCATAACTCATGTAAACGTCTGATGTTTCATGGCAAAGAGAAACATTTCCAATTATTTTTATCTCCTCTCCCGGAATCCATCCCCACACAGCTCATTCTCAGACACCCATCATGTCGCACCCAACGCGGCCCCTGGAATGTTAACCTGTGAGCTGTGCTGCAGCCGAGCTGAGTGGGGCAGGAGCAAAGTAGAGCTGCATCGCCCTACAGAAGTCAGGCATTGCCACCATGTCTGCAACGCAACAATTTACCAACACATGCTAACACCCTTTCACATAATTAAAAGGGGACTGTGAGCAACGCTGCTCTCTGTGCTGCAGTGGATCTGTTTGGAAGTGCTGGATATTAAGGACAGATATGAAACACAGCACAGGAGAGAGCTATGGGAATGACGAGAAGAGAATGGTTGAAACAGAACAGATTTTGTCTCTATCTGCTCAACAGTGGCCACAAATTGAGTTGCAGGTTTGCTTTTGATTATCTACTTTTAAATCACTTATCATTACATTGAATGATTCTGTGTCTGCATACTATGTAAATTCATGAAAATGATGGAGGTGTTGATTGGCCCCAAGAGTGTTGCATTCTCAACCCTCCAAAATGAACGTAAAATCCCCTAATAGCTTTAAGAAAGTGTTGCTATAAACTTTGAAGTTTTTTAAAATACTGAAGACCCAGTTTTAATACTTGGCATGAGTGTAGGGGACACTTCCAATTAGCTTGCTTACATTTGTGTGGGACGTTGGCACAGGCCAGTGTTAAAAATCAGCAACTATTCAGCCTAAAACCTGATTGAGGAGCGAGACTTGAAGCAGGTTGGCCTTACTGCTGCTAAACCCTGGGCCATCAGACACAGGGAGAGAAGTCATAACAAAACATGATTCAAATTACAACTTTTCAGAGAAATAGAGCATGACAAGGGCTTTTTTTTTTTGTCTATCAGCATACCCATTAGCCTTCTTATTAATGTCTTTCAAAGAAGCAGAGGCAAACTTTGATAACATACTAACATGCAAGATGGACTGTTAAAATATTAATAAGCCAATCAAATCAGAAATATGTCTTTAGCTAGAACTGCAGGTTGAGTTTGGGTGGATAGGTGTTAGATTACAGAGGGTAACACAATTCTGATAAAATGATAGGAGATTTTAGCTCAGGGTTTTTATAAAGAGGGATTTGCTCTTGATTACTCCATCTCAAGGACAGAGACCAACTCATACAATTGGTTAGCCAAAAGCTTTTCCAAAGCTGAAATAAGGGCACTGATTAGGGGGGGGAAACGTTCCCTGCCCTCTCAAAGTGATAAAATTAAAGCAAAAGAGAGGTGAGAGAGAAAAATGAGGTGGAAATTTGCCACAGGCTTTGCTTAGCTGCATTTGTACAGTGTCACAAGCTGCACTACACTGAGTGTTGATAAAAGACTGTTCCTGCATCCTGCCATGAGGTTAGAACACAGCTGCCGTGGGTAGCATGGGTAACACATCCTCCTGGCCCACAGAGTCAAAAGATGTTCACTGGAAGTAGCGCAGATGAGGAACACCCAGTGCCATGTCCCAGACAGATATATCCCATTACAGACATGCAGCCCTGGAAGTCTGTGGTGACCAAGGCAAGGGAAGGTGAGCTCAGATCAGGTGTGTGAATTGGCCTTCAGCAGCACCTCGGGCAGTTAGGGACACCTTAATGATTCTCTGTGGTATGGTGGTGATGGGCTGATGGTTGGTCTAGATTCTTAAGTGGTATTTCCAACCTTAATAGTTCTATGATTCTACGATTCTGTGACTCTATGATTCTCTGGCCAGGATTACCACACTCTTCGTCAAACCCCAGTCTCCTCCACAAAGATCCAGATCTGTTTAGAGCTTTTTCTCCTACAGCTTGAAATCTGGAAACCCTTTGATTTCAAGGTAAAGCCAGGGCTTTGATTGCTCCCAGGCTCCCTGCCTGCTCCAGAGCAACAGATCCCTGTTGTCCTGGCAGCTCTTTGTGAAATTGGCACCATCCTCAACTCCCCAGCTGCTGTTATTTATTTCTTTAGTAAAAAGTGTGTTTCAGTATTTTTAAGAAGTAAATTCCCAGTTTCTGGGAAATAGGAATAAAATGAAATTAAATTAAATCAAAACTTTCACAAGATTTCCCATGAACCAGAAACCCTGCTTGCTTGTCATTTCTCATTAGAAAAAAATAGGTCTTCTGTGCTGAGCTTGGACAAATGGGAGTGGAGCTTGTGACGTCAGTAGTTACAGCTGAAAAGTTAGACTGAGGTTTGAATTTCACTCTGAATCACTTTGTCTTCACAAACATCTACAACTTCTATAAAAATGAAAAGTTGAGTCTCACAGGCCTTTCAGACTTCTGATGCATGTTGTAAAGCAGCACATATATGTATATGTTTTGAACCTGTGGAGATTCACCCTACCACCCATCAGAAGTATCATATAAATGTCTGTAAGAGACTTTGGAGATTATTACAAACAGGTATGAATTAAGTCCCTGATGGGCATTGTCTGCTCTTGAAATACAGAATTTGAAAACCCCATGGAAATATGAAAGAAAAGAAGCAATGAAGTGAGCAATTATGTTTGGTCCTAAAGAAAAACAGAACTTGTTTCAAATACCAGAATCGGGAGGTCTCAGCCATCCAAGGATGGATTGCACTGGTGAGTACTGGGCAATGAGAGCAGGAGGACAACTGGGACCAGACTGGCGAGTGGTACAAGGCATGTAGCCAGCTGGCTGTTCTGCTTTCAGCAGTTGATTTGATAATTGAGATTAATAAGCACATTAAGTATAGAAACAAAGCACGCACTGAAAATAAAGGGATGGGCTGATGAAATTCACAGAGTAGGCAAGCTCATCTGTGTGTTTAGTGTCCCTAGTCAGAGGGCAACTGGGCTCTTCCCATCAGCCTTGTAATTGGGAAAATCAGAAAAGTGACCCTGGACTGGTCTTTTACCCAAACACAGATTGATGCGTCCTTCGGTGCAAGTCTCCACACATTGGCAAGGACATGGAAAGAGTGAAGACACTCATAGAAAATATAGTTCCCACACCACAGATACCTGTCAGAACATAACTATATTACCTGTGGCTCTGGGCATACAGCAACAGCACGTCTGGGACGGCATTGCAGAAGCTGTGCCATAAGCACATGGCAGATGTCACCAATCAGATCTGCTGGTCTCGTTCTGCAGGTGCAGTGCACTCAGCCTGCCCCAACAACATTGCAGAGCCGGCTGAGCTGCTGGCATTTTCTGTAGCTGGAGTCTTACTCTGAAACCATACCAGTAGCCTCAGGCATCCTTTGCACAACCCCTTCCAGAGGAGGTGAGGGACCAAGACCTCAGTGAACTGAAATCCGTGGATGAGATCCTCTGCTTACACATCTCTGTGCATCCGTGCAGGTTTGGATAAAGCTGCCACAGTTTACATGTATCTGTCTCATGGAGCCAAGTTCAGGCATAATTGAAGCTCTGACAGCTTGCAGTACTTGAGTGTGGTGACATCAGCTTTGGCCTTGTGTCATAGAATCACAGAATTGTTTGAGTTGGATGGAAATTTTAAAGGTCATCTAGTCCAAATCCCCTGCAGTGAACAGGAACATCTACAGCTAGATCAGGTTGCTCAGGGCCCCACCTAGCCTGACCCTGAGTGCCTCCAAGGACACCAGGTACCCTGCATGTGAGATGGTCATACAGAGTCTATGGTGTCACCAGTTTAAGATGCTATTCCATAATTACTGCAATATTCTCTTTTTTTTTTTAAAAAAAAAGAGGGGTTAGTGAACATATATTGCATTTCCAACAAGTAGATGGAGCCTAATTTCTAAAATGTTCCTCTGAAAAGAAGAGCCCCAAAAGCTACCTGTACACTCATTAGCTGCTGAGAGTCCCCTTCCTAATTTTTCACTCCAGATTCATCTATCCAAACATATGTTTTGACATTCAGTAGTATCTAGCCCATTCTATAGACAGCTGCATTCATACCAGACTGACCTGTCAAGAGAGGAAATGAAACTCCTCAGACCCAGCCCAACATTTTAACTTGTCTCATATCCCATTTTTCCCTTTTTGTTATTTTATCCATGGGCAATTCATGACTTCTGGAAGAAAAATGCATGTGAAAAAAATGATAGTATGGCATTTTGACATTTTCCAATAGTTGGGAATATGTCTTCAGAAGCACAAAAAAGCCACGACAGCATAAATACCCTTAGTGGGCTCCAAGGCAGGCGGGTGAGGGCATGGCAAACATTCACAGTGCAGGGAGCACCAGTGGGTGGAGATCCACAGGAGATGTTTAAATGCAGATTTTATTTCCTATTGAAGCATAAAAGAACAGCCAGTTAATTAGGAGAGCTGGTGGAGACAGCTCCCATAAATCAATTGTCTCTGGAGGAAAAAAAAAAAAAGAAAGAAAGAAAAAGACACCATTCCACAATGATACTCAGCAACAACAAGAGACTAAGATTTTTCCCACAGTTAATAATGTTTTATAAAATTACAAGAAAGATTCTCCAAGGAGTGTGGTTGCTTTGTAAAGCCAAAATATGTACTTGAAAAGAGCATCTACATGAAATTCTAATAGAGTTCTGACTTCCATACTCTGGAAAAAATATATCTGTAAGAGGAGGTTTCAAAAAACTAATCAATTAAAGAAGGAAAGAGAGAAAATGAAAAAGAAATGTATTCTCAAGTATCAGTGGCAACCCACTGAGAAGGCTGGTACAGAATTATTTTAATTATTCACAATATTATTATACTGAACAACACATAGGTCTTCTGTGTGATTATACAAGGTGAATTTTATTTAGTGAAACAAAATCTTATTCAGGAAAAGAAAGAAAAAAAAATCAAATGACTGAGCATCCACAACCAGAATTCTTGGGTGGAAACACAACAAACAAGTGCTTGCCTGCAGTGGATGGAACTGAGGAGAAGGTTCGACAAATAGAATCCAGACTTCAGTAGCCTGTAGTTGTCAAAGCAAAGACTTGAAGTTGGGACCCAAATGTTAATTGTAGGTCTGAGAAGCAACCAGCTGTATTTTTGAGTAAATTACACTTCAATTTTTTAGGCATTTAAGACATGATTGTGATTAATATAGTGGCGTGAATTTCACTAAACCTCGAGCTGCGTTGTTTCTTCCAGTTCCTGCTCTGACACATACTTTTGGTGTAACCAACATCTTAGAGGCTTGCTTTGCTAAAATTCTGATAATAATACCTCTTTTGCCTATTTAGCACTTAGGCTTCTGGCAAGTGTTTTCTTCCTCTGAAAACTTGTAACACTAGGCACTGTAAATATTCACCCTTATTAACAATATAAAGTCCTTATGATTAATGACAGCTCATTAAATTCACTCCATAAGAATTCTGCATTGTTATTTAGACACTAAAACAATAACATAACCAAAATTCATTACTCAGAAGCATTCCTTAAAATATACTATTCATATTTTGTATTGAAAACACACTGGCCAAAAAACAGCGCACCTCTCTCTGGCCCGCCAGTGAAGACACAAATGTGTGACCCTATATCTTCCAAAAAGCAAATTTTATCTTCAGCTCTGCTTCCCTGCACCTCACATCAGAGCAGACCTGAGGAGGAAATGCTTTGGAGGAAGCCCCACAGAGCTGGCCTCAGACAACTCTTGTGTCCATGAAGGAGGAAGGCAAAGCTCAGGAGAGACTCCCTATCTGCAGATGCAGGGCACTGGAATCAGACAATATCTAGGTCAACAAAGATTTTTGGAAGTAGGAGTCAACACCCCTTAAATTTTAGTCTTCAGTACAGCCAAGAAGCCAGCAGACAACAACTGCAGTCAGTTGTTGAGCTTCATGTCCTATTTGTAAAGCAGATGTCTTGCTGGGAGTGCACGCTGCTGGGTTTCAGCTCCCCTCTGTAATTGAATTTAATGGCAGTGCATCTTGCAGACACTCCAGAACAGAAAAATTGCATCTTATTTGCATTTGTTTCTCTCCTGTAAAAGGGATTAAGGGTGACTAGTTCAGAGCAATCCTGCCTGATAAACCTTCTGGTGCTGCTGGCTGGAAAAACACAGCACTCTCATTCTGCATAAGAATTGGGCAGGTTGCTGGTCCTGTGGGAGAAGAGAATAATAATTAAAAAAACCTAAGCAGACTGACTTTCTTAGTGCTAGAATTTCATCCTTTGCTCTCCTATTTTGACTTCTAAGACACCAGCAGCACACTGAGTCACAGCAGGCATGGGAAACTGTGCTCTTGGTTGCGCAACATCACTTCTCCATCGTGATCTTACGAAATTCAGAAGTGTCATTAAACTGAGCTAGCACTGTATTTCCAAAAGGTCATCTTACACTATGTAAACAAACAGCTTTTAGTCCCAGTACAAGAGATCATTGTGTAAGATTATGCATCATCATGACATGTTTCAGACACCATTAATCTGATACCGTAGAATTCCTGAGGAAGAAGCAATGTCCTAATAATGTTTTATTAAAATAAATAAATAAATAAACACAAAAGAGGAAAATAGTCTGATTTGTACAAAGAATTCTAATTCCAGTGCAGGGTAAGCTTGTGCACTCTCTCAGAAACGATCCGTGAGAAATGGGTCCCAATGAGATGCATCCCAGAGTCCCAAGAGAACTGAGTGATGGAGTCACCAAGCCACTTTCATTGATATTTGAAAAGTCATGGCAGTCAAGTGAAGTCCCTGGTGACTGGAAAAAAGACAATATCACACCCATTTTTAAGAAGGGTAGAAACGATGACCAAGGGAACAACCAACCTGTCAGCTTCACCTCTGTGCCAGGGAAGATTATGGAGAAGATGCTCCTAGGAGCTATGCTAAGGTATTTGGAAGACACGGAAGTTATATGGGATAATCAGCAAGTCCTGACTGACCAACAAAGTAGCCTTCTCTGATGCCCTAACTGTGTCAGTGGACAAGGGAAGAGCCATTGATATTATCTATCTGGACTTCAGTAAGGCCTTTGACATGGCCCCCGTAACATTCTTCTCTCCTAATTGGAAATATATGGATTTGATGGGTTGACTGTGCAATGGACGAGGAACTGTTTGCAAGATGGTACTCAGAGAGCAGTGAGTCAATGGCTCAATGTTCAGATGGAGATTGGCGATAAGTTGTGTCCCTCAGGGGTCAGCTCTTCATCAATTACATCTACAGTGGGATCGAGTGCACCCTCAGCAATTTTGGGGTTGACACCAAACTGTGTGGTGTGGTCAACATGCCGAGGGACAAGATGCCATCCACAGAGACTTAGACAGGCTCAAGCAGTGGGCCCAGGAAAACCTCATGAGGTTCAACAAATCCAAATGCAAGGTCTTGCACCTGCACCATGGCAATTGCCACTATCTATAGAAGCTGGGGGATGAGAAGATTGAGCACAGCCCTGACAAAAAGGACTTGGGGGTATGGGTGGATGGCAGGACATGAGCCACCAGTGTGGCCTCGCAGCCCAGAAAGCCAACCACATTCTCAGCTGCATCAAAAGAAGATTGGCCAGCAGGGTCAGAGAGATGATCCTTCCCCTCTACTCTGTACTGGGGGCAATGAATAAATGAATATGAATAGTACTCCTCACATTTACTGAGTCCAGTTGTGGAGTCCTCAGTAAAAGAGAGCCATGGACCTGCGTCCAGAGTGCGTCCAGAGGAGGGCCACAAAAATGATCCAAGGAATGAAACACCTCCTCTACTAGGACAGGATGAGAGAGCTGGGGCTGTTTAGCCTGGAGAAGAGAAGGCTCCCAGGAGACCTGAGAGCAGCCTTTCAGTATCTAAAGGAGGGCTATAAAAAAGAAGAGGACAGACCCTTTAGCAGGGTCTGCCCCTGACCCTTTAGCAGGGTCTGTTGTGATAGGACGAGGAAAAACGGTTTCAGACTAAAAGAGGGAAGATTTAGACTGGATATAAGTAAGAAGTTTTTTACAGCAACGGTAGTGAAGCACTGGCACAGGTTACCCAGAAATGTGACAGATGCCCCATCCCTAGAGACATTCAAGGCCAGGCTGGAGGGGCCTCTGAGCAGCCTGATGTAGCTGTAGGTGTCCCTGTTCACTGCAAGGCAGTAGGACTACACGACCTTTAAAGGTCCTTCTAACTCAAATGACTCTGATTCTACGATTCTATGAAATGGATTCAAGCTTGGGTTACTTGTTCTTTCAAAATCATCCAAGGTAAGCATGGCACAGCAATGCCTGTTTGGTAGCAGTCCCTGGCCCTTACTTATGCCTCCATGCACTCAGGTGTTGTGAACTTCAGTCAGGTATATCCCTACAGGACCGATTTTTCAGTGATGCCTCAAATTACCCCTTAGGACACTAACTTCTTTTTGTTGGAGTGAGTTTCTTCTCTCTGGAGTAAGCGAGGGAAAGGAAAGAGGTGATAGCTTCAGCCTTCACCTCCAGCAGTGAGGTGGCCTCTCTTCGCTGTCAGCAGGGCAGAAGAGAAGACATGATGGTTCCTCCAGCTTCCCACAGCCCCGGTGGCACAGGCTGTGCAGAAGACCTGCCAAGGAAGTGTCACCATCTGGGTGTTCCAGCCAGCTCTCTCCACCCTGGGGGCTGTTGCTCAGCTCTTGAGTACAGCCAAATAAAGGTTGCTCCAGGTGCCAGCAGATTCCAGGCAATGAACCCGGTACAGAGGGCTGCCTTCACTCACCAGCTGGAGAGGAACACTGCTGCCATTGAAACTGATTATAAACTATGTAGTATTTACCCAGAAAGCCTTTACGGCCTCTTGCTCAAACACATGCACTGTTTCATCTCAAGTTAATACACAGAGATACAGGTCTCTTGAGACGTGCACATAATTTAAATAGCTGGCTCTAGTTGCTCTTCCTAAAACACAAAAGTCCCCACTTCTACCCTGGGGAGAAACATCTGTGGTTTCAATTCAAAAGGCGAAGTGTCTTGCAGTCTCCAGCAGCAGCATCTGGCACTGCTGGAAGGAGGGAAGAGGAGGGCTGCTCCTATGGGAGGCTCTACAGGACTCTACCTGGCACGTTTCTTACCAGAACCCGCTCATCTGCAAGTCTCTCCTCATTACCGCTGCAGGTACGCAGCTCTGCACACTTGCTGCTCCTGTCTCACCCTGCTTTCACCTTCATTCCTGAGGCTATGTCCGCACTTCTTTGTCCTTCACTCATGCACTATTCCTGTCCCTCTGTCTACCTCCCTTCTTCAGTCTCCTTCATCTCTCATTAACGTCACATCTGCAGCCAAGCTACACTCTCCCACTCACGCAAAAGGCTGCTTTCTTCACTCTGCTCTTTCCTATCTCCTTCCCCAGCTTTCCATTGGTTTTCTAGTTTCTCTATGTATAATCTTTTAATCTTTGTCTTCACACCCAGTCACTATGCATACGTATTTTTGCAGTTTCCATCCTGTCATCACTGACTACTTGTATTTTACTGGGTCCCTCTCTGAGCTCCTCCCTCCCTTTAATCTACTGGCATAGCTATGATTCTTTCCATTGGACTTTGTTGTATAGCATCCATTTTTCATCTAGCTTCTTCACCATTTTTTTATAATTTGGGATTTAAACAGTGTGACCACAGGCCCCCTTAGCTTGCTGAGACCTGTTGAGTCTCTCCCACCTTCTCTGCCAAATCAAACCACCAGCAACTTGTCACCATCATCTTTCATTTTCCACAGGCTTTCAGCCTACAGTATGTTAGGACAGCAGTGTCTCTTCTGTCTTCAGCTTGCTGCATTATGAAAAAGCAATTCAGGGGCTTCTCCAAAATTCCCCTTGAGTTTCAGGGCAGATTTTCTGCAACTACCAAGAGACTCCCAGGAACTTCACTATCCTTCAAACTTTTCTTAAAAACTTCTCTATCAGGAAGGCTACAAAAATAAGTACAGAAATGAATAAAAAATTAATGTAGGTGTGCTGAGAACACCAAATATTCTCTTGACTGGCAGTTTTATTGCATCCTTATTTCACCCTCATCTCTTTTCTTCACCCATCAGCTTCTGTCTTGCATTTCTATCACACTTTTTCGGGGAAAGAAGTCTCTTCAATATGTATTTGTATAGAGCCTCATCTTGTGGTTTCTCAGTTTGTGACTGGTGTCTTAGACACTGGCTGACAACAAACACCCCTACTTCATGGCAGACTGTCCTGGAACCTCAACCCTGATGCAAGTCATTTGCATCTGACCACAACTAGTCACTCCTTGGGGTAGCACAGTGATGATACTAGTTATTTCCTAGTGAGCAAATCTGTTAAAAAAGCACCCAAAATACCTCTCAAAGCAAGTTTCAGGGCAGTTGCTGCATGACCTTGAAGTGAAAGCTCTTTTTCTAAGGTGGTCCCTTCAGTTTAGAAGTATAACATCAGTGGAGGGGCGTGGAGGTTAAAGGGCCTTCAGGTTTCAAGGCTATTGAACATGGCAATGTCAAGTAGAAAGCATATAAGGAAATGTAGCAGTATATCATTCCTTTTTCTGGTTTAAACATTCCGCATTTCTTAATGCCTTACTAATTTCTGAAACCGTAAATACCTTTCCTCTTCTTGAAGGGGTTATATTAGCCCTGCACGCCTATACCTCTAAACGGTGGGTAAAAAGCAAACTTGTTTTGAAGAAAGACATAGTTAGTAAGAAAAAGCCCTCTGTATTGAGCAGACAGCTCATGCAAGTAGCAGCACTGGTGATGCTCAGAAGGGAATGCTCTGTGTTCATGTTTACATATTGATTGTTTTGAAGCCCCTTTCAGTTCCAGGAATTGTAGATTATAAAAAATGATATATATTTGTGGTTTGGCACCCAAAGAGAGCTTCAACTCAGGCATCACTGCAGGCTGCCAACATCTGCAAATTATTAAATGTTGGTTTTGTTTGGGGTTTTTTTTAAGCCTCAAAATACAAAACTAACGTCATTCACTGGTCGCAC
Organism: Numida meleagris; assembly: GCF_002078875.1. Taxonomy (NCBI): domain Eukaryota; kingdom Metazoa; phylum Chordata; class Aves; order Galliformes; family Numididae; genus Numida; species Numida meleagris. The sequence goes on from NC_034409.1 coordinate 105,885,599, forward strand.
CTACTGCTGGGTAACACGATGGAATTTAGGTATGCAAGTTTTGCCAATTCAGGTCACAAAGCTTACTAATAAAAAGATTTTTATGATAATACTTGTGCTCTTTGTTGTTGTGCTATATAGTAAATTCTAGCTGAAACAAACAACAAGAAAACCTCAGGAAGAAGTTTAAGATTCTTTTCAAAACAGACCGATGAATAAAGAGCATTGAGATTTATTTTTAAAACAATCTTCCGCTGAAAATGTACCAGTACCATGGCATAATGGAACTTGGCTTTGTCAAAGGAGGAAAACAATCTGTGCAGATGATTTTGGAACCATATGTGTGAGCAATGGGGAACAGTCTGTCAAAGTGTAGAGTCCTCATTCTTGCTGAAATACTTGGCAATGATCTGTGCACAGAAAATCCAATGCCAGAAGAGCTCACCACATGCTTACGCAAGCCCAGCAGATCTTGTGACTGACACACAGCAGCACAGATGTGTATACAAGGAACCATCCTTAACCAACATCTGTCTCAGGCTCAAGTGGCAGGGAGGTTGGAATTTGATGATCTTTGGGGACCCTTCCAACCCAAGCCATTCTATGATTCCATGAAAGGAGAAGGCATCATCCTGAAGAACTGAGCCAAACATGCCTGGCAGTCATAAATACTTGCTCAAAATACAGGACATGACAATAAGTTACTAGGTGCAAACACAGCAGTTGTAGCATTTTTTTTCTTACTTGCAAAGGGTGGAGAGAGAGGTGAACAGAAACATCATGACACTAACTTTTCTCCTCTTCTTGCCTAATATCAACATCACAGCAGTAAACCCTACTACTGCGTATTTCATAGAAAAACTGGATTTCAAGGGTCTCAATGTCTGACTGAAGGCATGCTCATAGTGCAGACAGTCAGAGATTATTTGGATTTGGGTAACAAAAAAAAACGTTATGTATTTAATAAAGTTGAGTTCAATCTCTCCAGCTGATAATTTCAGGATGCTTTATCTTCACTGACATTCTAGATCTACTTAAAACTTAATCTGTCCACAGCTTGGACATAATGCTACTCTGGCATAGACATGTGTGCTTTGGTACACTGAAGCAAAAGCATTATTGTATTTTAAATTTATGTCCTGGTTAATTTTGCAATTGATTTTCTGTACAAATTAACCCTAAACCATCAGTAGTTTCACAGCAGCACAGGTTATTGTTGCTGTACCGACTGCATGCAATTCTTCTACGGGAATCACACAAACCACAAATAGAAGATTTAAAAAAAAAAAAACGGAAATGCAATTTTGAAAAACCCTTACACTGTAAGCCACAGTGATACAGTCAAATCTGCTGTGGATAAAGACAGACCTGCTAAAAACATACATGACTGCATGGCCATGGCCAAAAGGAACGTCATCACTAAAGACTACAAAAACCGTAACAGGCCTAAGCATCAAGGCTCAGATCTCTTCAGGAATATCAGTTAATTAAACAGAGACCAGGACAATGAAGTCTGTTCTCACTATGTGCGCTTTGCAACTGATACTCTTTCCATCCAGTTTCAGCATTAATTTCTCTTTTTCTCTCATCTGCAGAATGAATCACAGGTAGGCATGTACACGAACATGTTCAGTTGACTTCAGAGCTCCCAATTTCTGACTGCTATTTTTTAATGCTAGCACAACAATTCTACAGTACAAATTAAGCTACTTTTCACTGCCCCTGTCGAGGGTGAAGCCTTATTCTTAGTCTATCAGTTACTGGGGATACAACCAACTTCCATGCACAGGGCTCTGACCTGCATGTGTTGGTCTCTTCACCAAATTAGTACTGCTATAGCAGAGCTGGCTGAATGCTTTCTCTCAGCTGCCACAGGCCAAATATCTAGCATACTATTTAATACATCAGACCATAATCTAAATGGATGTGTCATAAGCCCACATGCTTTTTTGTTATGGGAATAGCAGTTGTTGGTGAAGGAGCAAACAAAAGTAGTAGCTGCTGTACTTCTCAGAGTACATCAGCAGGACTGAATGGAACCCTTCATGTTTCAAGCATCCCACTCAGGAAATACATACTCACACTGAAATAATGTGTGAGACGGATTGAGGGCACAGTGTGACCCAAAACCATCTTTCCCTGTTAGATGAGAAGAGAGAAGAAATTGGAAGTTCTCAGACCTGTTCATCCATCTTCCTGTTCTCACTTGCATGTATTTCTCGATGGACTTGATCATATTCTGCAGCCTTCTGCTGCCCTTCCTTTCTTTATCTGCGGTCTTACCTTTAAAAGACACATAAACTTTTTTCTCTTACAATTCTCTACCATTTAAATTCTCCCTTTCCCATATGGTCTCTGTAAACAGATGGTAAAATAACTTTGCATGACGCTGTGTACAGTAAAATTACCTGTTTTACAGCCAAAGCCTACTGAGGATTCCTGCAGCAGGGCACGGCAGTGGTTGACTACATGGACCAAAAGGGAACAGCGGGCAATGGGAGGACACCCAGCATGGCTATAGGAGTGTAAAAAGGATGCTGTGCTGGCCTCATGCCTGGAAATGCACCCAAAATGGAGAGAGGTGTTTAGACCAAACCTGGCTTTGCCTCCTAGTCTGTCTGCACTACCCAGAGGCTTCTGGTTTTGCCTTTTGTACAGGGAAGTAGGAAAGGTTGCCATGGGCAGAATTTATGACAGGCAAGGAGACCTAGGAAATCCGGCTTTCTCTGCTGAGATAGCTCAAAACAGGAAAAGTGTTATTCCAAGGACACAGAAATGAGAAATAAGCAAATCAAGTAAAACCAAAAGAAATGTACAAAAATAGCCCTACACACATTCAATACATCACTTTTCCTGTTCTTCATTGGACTCTATGAAGGATGGGTATTTTGCAAGTCTGACCTGCCTCTGAGGCACTCTGAAAGTCGTTCTATACTGACACCATTTAAATGTTTGGTTACCTGCATCCCTTGTCTCTTTTCTCTTAAAAGCGCTCTCATATCTTTACTAGAAAGAGTTTGTCCAAGTGTCTTGGTTTACCCCATGTTCTAAAACCAGAATGTTTTGTGAGATTTCTTCCTGAAAGCCTGCAAGAGCCCTCTCTTCAGAGCAGAGTTCATTTTGCCTTTTGCAGTTCTCAGCTTGCTCAGGTTTCTGCCTGTCCAGATCAACTTCCTCCCAAAGCAATCAGAGGGCAGGAGAGCAGCAGACCAGATGATGCATACATTATCCACATCATGTGTCTCCCAAGGAAAGACATGCACTCTGGCTGTCATCCTTTCTGTCTGAAGACCTGTGGTAAGCAAGTGTCCCCCAAATGCTGCCCTTCCCTTCCCCAGCTTTGGAGGCCAGGTTTGCTCATGTGGAGTCCATCAAGAGGAAGCCCTTCAAAAACTAGACAGCTGGGGTTGCAGCTTGGAGCACAGCCACAGGGAAGGAAAAGCACATAGAGAATCATGGAAATACAGAGTTTCCTGAGCTGGAAAGGACCCACACGGATCATTGAATCCAACCGCTGGCTCCACACAGGACCACCCAAAAACCAGACCCTATGTCTGAGAGCATTGTCCAAACGCTCCTTGAACTCCGGCACTTGGGGCCGTGCCCACTGCCCTGGGCAGCCTGTTCCATGCCCACCACCCTCTGGCACAGACCCTTTCCCTAACACGCAGCTGCCCCTCCCCTGACGCAGCTCCATGCCGTTCCCTCGGGCCCTGTCGCTGTCACCAGAGAGCAGAACTCAGCGCTGCCTCTCCGCTCCCTGTGAGGAGCTGCAGCCGCCATGAGGCCTCCCCTCAGCTCCTCTGCTCTGGGCTAAGCACACCGAGGGGCCTCAGCTTCTCCTCATACAGCTTGCCTTCCAGACCCTTCACCATTTCTTAGCCCTCCTTTGGACGCTCTCTGACAGCTCTATGTCCTCATATTCTGGCACCCCAAACTGCACACAGTGCTTGAGGTGAGGCTGCACCAGCACGGAGCAGAGCAGTACAGTCCTTTCATCTCACTAAGCCCTGCAGCACATGCACAAGCAGCCACTGACCCAGATCATGCATCTGCACCTACACAGTGATCTGACTCCCTTACACCTAACTAAGGGCCACACTGTAGTTTAGATTAAGCTTGTGATTTTCTGCCAGGTCCAGCAAGTTGAAGGTGTTGAACCCAGGAGCTGACACAGCTTGGTGTAATCTAACTTTATCTGACAATACTAATGTCTTGCCTTCAGCTACAGTAAGCAAAGCTGAAGAAGTATCACAGCAACTGTCCTTTGGTGGGAAGAGATCAAGGAGAGGTCCTGAGCATGGTCAGACCTCAAGGGGAGCATAAGGCAGCTGAAGAAGCCATACTGTCTTCCATTGTGGGGGATAAGTACCCCACCCTCAAAGAGCTCCTGTAAGCAGGGTCGTGCTCACTACTGTCTCACTGGAGTGATGGTTATGCTTTGGACTGTTGGTAACTAGGACCAAGGAAGATATGAAGCCATAAGAAACACTGAGCTGCCAAAATACAGCAAAGGAGATGAAGCAAGAGATGACTGCAATGAGAAGAGAACTAGCAGAAAGAAAATAGGCTAGATTCAATCCTGAAAGGGAAAGAAACAGGGAGTTTAGAACTCTTCTTCTGCTTCCTGCCAAAAAACAAACCAAAAAAAGCCAAAAAAAAAAAAACAACCCAACAAAACTGCTGCTGGGATCAGGTGAAATAACCCTGCTTCTAGGTTCATTTCTGTCAGATGGGTCTATTCAGTGAACCTCCTTCAAGCAAACACTACATGAATTCTCACATTTCCCCCACATGCAGCTTTTATATGAACACTCCATTCCATTTTTCCCCATGGGCATTTTCCATTGGATCTGTTTTGTGGTAAAGGCAACAAATTGTTGCAAATAAAACAACACACAAACAAAAAAGTCCAAACAACATAGAGGCAGTTTGTGCAGTTCAAGTGTAGGGCAATGCAGTTCATTGACCTATCATTCCCTGTCATTAGTGGTAAATTATTTAATGTTATCAAGGAAAATGCTTTAAACATACAATCATCTATTGTTTATCTCATGTTCTAAAAGTATGTGTCATGTTCAATATGTCCTAAATTCTTTCATTTTATCTGCATAGACACCAGCAGAAACAAACACCAGATGTGCACACCTACAAGTAATGTAATGGATTCAACCCACTTCTGTCTTCCCTTTTGTTTTCAAGGAAGGAAAAGTGGAAAAAAGACTGCTGCTGTTCATCAGTAATCTCTTGGAAGATGCTTTGTACTTCTGGCATTGCTCTTCCTTCGTTCCAGCTGTCCCCTTGCCTAGGGCTCCACTTCTCCTGCCCTGGCCAAACCATACCAAGAGAGAGCAGGCCAGCCTGCTCCACTTCCATTAGAGGCAGGGCTCCTGAGCTCTGTGGATTTGGCATGGTATTTGGCATGGATTTACTGATCCTTTAGAGTGACTGAAGGACATTGGCATGCTTGGAGGGATGTGTTTGCAACTGAGAACATGTGCAAGGAAATTACTTGTCCAAGTGCATCACAAACTCAGAAGATAACAGATGTGAGCATCTCAGACCTGAACATGTGAGCATGAACAGCAAAGTCAATAACCCCAGAACTTGCCACCAGTGCCAAGCATGGAGTAAACACAGCATCCTCTGTTTCTGTTACTTTTTTCTCCATTCTGGAGACCAGGATATTTGGCTCGGAGTAAAACCAGGTTTCTACTGCCCCAGGAGGCCAGAGCAGGCAGCATTAGAACCTCCTTGTTTTCAGGCTGTTTTTTCTCCTCCCCATCTGCTCTGAGTCTGTGTCAACAGCCTGATAGAGATGTCCTCCTAAGCAACATGCACTGGGAGCACTTGGGAGCGGCTCCCAAACACTCCACCATTTGAAATCATCACCTTGCTTGAAAAGCTTAATGGGATGGCCTGGTTTCCAAGTGGGAAGCTTTGTCCATATGTAGGTTAGCAAGAGGGCAGGGAGGAAACAGGCCTTTACAGAAACAAAAATTCACTTACCCAGCAGTCACAACTGGGCAAGGTCACTCCCAGCACGTAAGAGGTAAAGCCTAACATAATAGGAGTTGATTTAATATAGAGAAGTGGACCGGGTCACTTGTCTCCAGCAAGAATCTGCTGCCTAGGCACAATGCTGTCACCCATCTGCAGTCCAAGGCAGGACAGGTCTTCCTTGCAGTGACATGAGATGGGCACAGACATAATGCAGGCAGCTCACCAGGGATGAACAGGACAAGAGAAGAAAAAACAGTTCTTGGAAAACAAGAACTGAAACTTTTCCTCTGTGGACTAGTTTGGCAATTCATGCAATATATAATGTGAAACATAAAATGTGTTTCTCTCTTTTGACAACTGCTGCTCCACATGTCTGCTCAGATCTATTTCAGGCATCAGTACTTATTCGAGACAAATCACAGCTCAGTGTAGGTGTGTCAGGGATGATTCAGCAGAGAAGCATGCATTGCTGAAAAATGTACCTTGCCTATAGAAAACAGAAATGTTATATACCTCTTTCTAGCTAACTTACAGACATCTCCCCTCTTTTGCTTACACGAACACATAGTATGGTTCTGCTCAGTGCAGTAATGAGCTGCTCCTGCCACTGGTGCCGTCAGCAATCCCGAAAGCATCACACAGCAGCATGAAAACACCAGTGTCTGTATATGTTATAATACTTTCCTTGAACAGCATCAAATCTTTCCACAGATAAGAAGTGGGACAAGAGCAGTTTGGTGGACATAAACATCACAGCTAATGTTTACTTAGGTACACATATGTATGTATTTATATAAAGAACACTCAATAGCAATAGGCAAACATACTTAAGTGATGCCTTTCACATCAGGAAACCAACATATGAGTTTGAACAATCTGCTAGATTTTCACAGCTTGATTATTAAACCAAATTAACTCCTACAGTTACACAGTGTTCTTGCATGACACATCACACACACCCACATATATACAAATATTTACTCTCAAGAAGAGCTGACCTCTCACAATATATTCTGTACACATAAATTCCATACTGTTCCAATTTAAATGTAAAATATCACGTTTAAAAAGAAGAGCCTTGGGAAAACGTAATGAAAATAGCCATTACATCCACAAAAACACCATTACCCAAAATGGAGTTATGTTTGAAAGTGTCCTGTTTATTTAAAGCTCAAATTCTAAAAATAATTTCCACAGTTCTCTTTCTGTTTAGATAAAGTACTCAATTACTCAAGATGTTTATGGAACTAAAATGAACGTTGGCATTCTTTAAAAAAAAAAAAAAAAACAACAACATATTGTAACGACAACCAAAGATTTAGAAGCCATTTTAATTGCTGAAGCTGACCTTGTTTTATACAACGGGTCCTGGAGAAAGACAGGCTTTTAGTGGGGCAGTGATTTAGTACACCGAGTCTACTGTGAGATAAATAAGCAACAGTGCTACTATTTCCCAGTCTTTTGCCTCTGTGAAATCTCCACAAGCAGCATCATTAAATGGATCAAGTGTCATGGGGCATGGTGAGAGAAATATATACTTCCGCAGTTCAGTCTTCATTTGAAGATGCAGAGGGCTCATTTCTTCAATGGAGATGCAAGATAAAGTTGCTTTTGCCACTACCAAAATTAATTTAATGAGGTCCAGATGTGAAGAGAGTCGAAGCAGTCTCCTTGCCACACTGGAGATCTGGCAGAGGGTTCCAACTGATAAAAAAGCCTGAAAGCAACCCAAGATGTTTCCAGCATTTTAGGTCTATCCCGACAGGAGCTTTATCAAACAGCCTCACAGATCTTCTGACCAAACTGACAGGGAAGCTATTGCCATCTTATCTGCCAGGTAGTTTTCTGGAGGACAGATAGCATGACATCATTTTTTCAGAGTTACAAAATTATAAGCTGCTCCCCTGACCTACATTCTGACCTGTTGTTGATATCTGCCTGTGTTTAATAAAGACATAGTGCCTTCCCTCAGGGCAATCACAGGACTAAGGATGAAATACATAGGTCAGTCTGGGCTCTAGAGCATTCCCAGAAGAGTAGTTGACATTCCCAGAGAGGTATTTGAAGCTTGTCATATGGCTTGTGCTAGAATCGGACGACAAGAGCTCTGGGCAAACACCGTTACAATGAAATAATGGGTTTTTCAGATCCATTTAAAAATGAAGATGAGCAAAAGCAACCAAGAAAAAGTCCCACATTCAGGAAGTGAAATTGTCAGCAGCAGCTCTAGAAATGACCTTTTGTTTTTATTGCTGTTGTTGGTAACATCACAAGTGACACTGTTGGAGCTCCCCTTTGTAGCTGACACCAAAGGAGCCATGAAGCCTGACCACTGGCTCCAGCACACACATACCCATGATCACCTATAGTGGCCAGCCACTCTGCCAGCTGCAGAAAGAAGCAGCAAGTGAGCACAAACCATCTCCAGGCCACCCTTCCCCTCATTTAAAATTCCAGATTAATAAGCACTTCACACAGAAGGGAAAATTCATAACTGTGACTCATAGGATTATTATTTTTTGTTTATAAGACACACCTACTAATTTTACTTTGGATACGGGCACATATCATGAACCACAGGCACGTGACCAGCATCAGTAACACTACTGTTGCACATAACACAACTTGATTAATCAATCGAATGTTTCTCAGAATTTGCAGGGAATTGGCAGCCTCTTAGTGTGTTATTAGATAGCTACCTAACACAGGAGAAAGAGGTTTCAGGAAGGGTCTCTGGTGGTGCCTTAGACCAGGAGAAGTGCAGAACTGGGGTTTTTGAAAGCTGCTGTGAAGCTAGGGGCAGGCACTGTCCTTAGCCAGTGCCCGCAAGTACTGTGACACCGGTGGGAGTCCCTCAGCAGATGGGAGCGGGTGTTGGAACCAAGGCATCTGTAGCTGCAAAAAATAAATCCCAGCTGGCATTTTGTACCCAGCTTTTCATCCGGCAAGATCACAGGGCACTCCGCAAGCTGGTTCAGGTCCAGAGAGCATGCAGCCCCATATGATGGGGAAGGCTGCCTGTTGGATCTATCCTTTGCAGAGACAAAGCACTCCAGCAGAGTAGGACCATCAAGTGGGTGGGAAGGCGCCTGCTGCCAGAATGTAAATGAGAATCAGACCCAACAGCCTTTACACAGCACAGTCACCCTCTGCAGCAGTGCAGAGCCAAATGAGAAGGCTATCCAACTGAAATAACAGGGATTTAGGCAACCAGAACATCTGAAAGCAACAATATGACCAGTTGGATCAAGGCAAGGACTAATGCCTAGAGATATGCCAGACCCAAAGAAAGAATGGAAAAAAAACCCACAGTAATAGCACAAAAATCATGACCCAAAGCTCAAGTCTCGAACTTTCTAAAACTAAATACTATTCTGTTAATTCAGTTTATTAACTCAAAATGCATATTGTGGTCATCATTTTTCCCATGAACACAAGGTCTAAAAACATGTCATGTTGCAGAGAGCACAGACATCTGTGCAGCGAGCCACCTACCTCAGCTCCCAGAAAACAGCATCAGCTGCTCTATGACTCCTAGTGTGATGTTGGAGTTGGCCACCTCGCCCTGGCACTACATTGCAAAGCCTCTCCTGAGACCCTTCACAAAACCATTTGTCCAGGTTCCCACCAGAAGCTGGAGGTCAGACTGCCACCTAATCAAATCTCTTTCCCCCTTTTTATCTTCCCTCTGAAATGAAGCGGTAGAGGAAAGCTTGGATGGCAGTTGTGGGGCAACCTGAAGATGTTTAATGGAGGGAGCTCAACAGGAGAATCCACCTTGGTGCAGAAGGGAGACAGTGGAGCTAAAGGCTCTGGTGCATCGCTCTTGAGGGTCTTCATTGAGATTGCCCCTTAGCATGGCCAAGCCTTCAAACTGCTTCATCCTTGGTGCTAGCTTCTCTATTAAGCTTGGAAAACCCAACGTAAAGAGGTAGTGTATCAGCCCATCTGGCCCAGGCAGTGAGCTGTCAGATGGCCGGCTCATCACTCTAAGCACGAAAGGACATGAGCTATTGATGAGGCCCCATCTCATGTAACTGCTGCATTCTTTATATGGAAAAAAAAAAAAAAAAGCCCAGCGGAGAGAAACAGTATTAAAGGAAAAAAAGTAGAGACACAAGGCACATAGCTAAGCATGGGAAAACCTGCGCATCACAAAGATCAACATCCCACCATACACCTGTGAGAAACTGTCTTGTGAGTTTCTAGCCATCTCCTCCCCCGGCCTTCCCATCCTCTCCAGAAGGGAAATCCATTGCACATATTCCTCTGTTAGGGCCAGAGCTGAGGAGTTCCTGCTCACCACAGTCCCACATTCTCCTGAGTTCAGACGAAGTGAGAAACCAGGCCTGAGGTGTTGACAAGATACAGTGTAGCTGGAAGCTATAAAAAGTCAGAAGGGAAACACCAGGAAGAAATCACCAAGGAAGGCAGCAGTGCCCTGCTGAGGCTCTGGGAAGGCAAAGTTGGCCTGCGAAGCCGGACAAGCCCTATGGCAACTGCTAAATGGGGCTCTACAACCTCTGCAGCATATTTCTACCCACAGCCTTGAATCTGCATTACCCAGCAGTGCCAGCAAAGACCCACTGCCCTCAACTGGTGTAGCTTCAACATGGGAAATGTACTTAAGGGTCTCCATGTAGGACTGCAGTCATTTGCAGTAAATGTTGGTTGCCCAAATCCAAATCCCTGCTGGCAACCCAGTGATCTCCATATATATCGTATATATCTACATATGTATTTTTGCCTTTTTTTTTTTTTTTTTTGCCAAATCCAGCATGAAGAGAGCAAGTCTCATTGTATTTTATTTCTGGAGATTATTGACGTCATTCCTCGTGAAAGAAACAAGCTCAGCCAAATTATACACATCCCTCCTTTCCTTGGAGGCCTGGTATAATAGGGATGCAAAAAACGCCTCATTGAATATGTCTGAAAATAACAAACGTCTTCCAACCTGTTGTTCCACTTGTTCATTCTGTGGCATCATAACGGAGCAAATAATAGCATACCAAGGGAGATAAAAACACCTCTGAGCACCACTTAACACAGTGATTGGATGTTATTCTTATGAAATATGCTGGTTAAGCAGAGAAAAGTGGCAGGGTGGAAGCTTCTTGGAAACCCACGGGCGGCCAAAGCAACAGGTCCAGGCTCAGCTGGCCTTGCTCCTGTTGTTGTAGAATAGGATTGACACGTTGCATACTGCGTAGGTAATTACAGCCACTTAACCCTTGTTTGCATTCCACACAATGCAGCCAAGTTATAAATATAATTACCTTCTTTTCTAGAGCAGTTTTGCAGGTTAACCTCCCACCAGATAAGCAGTTAACTCTCCAGTTAAAAGATTAATATTTAAAAGAGCTCAATTCACAGCCAAACCCAGGGTTCAGATCTCTGAAGGAGCACTGAAGCAGAAAACCGCGAGTGCCCAGTTTTGTTGCAGAGGGCCAGCAGAACACGCTGTACCCCAAACAACCAAACAGCACCAGAAACTGAGAAAAAAGTCGCCAAACAAAGAGCAAAGCAGGATTAGGCATGGGAAAACATAGGATGAATATTAGAAAAGGCCTATGCCGTCAGCTCATTAACAGAAACTGAGTTTTCCAGTTAGCTGGGGACAACTCTGTAACTCGTCCTAACTCAGGCCTGGACTGACATAGCTGGCAGCAGCTGGGGTAGAGACAGGGCAAACTGATGGGAACTTTCCATCCCAAGTTTCATGTGCTGATGTAAGTCAGTGCAAGACCACTGAAGCTAGCAGAAGCTGTGTCTATTTATATCACCTGCAGATCTGGCTGATGAATCATGCACTGCTGTGGTTGGAAAATACTGTCTCACCAGGAAAATCCCACTTTCAGTAACACAAAATCTGAATGACAAGGGATAGAGTTCCCTGCCATCTCCATAGCAAGCCTTCTTAAATTTAGGTGGGGCAATGTCTGCAACAATGAGAACTCACACCAATTCCTCAATGACTCTTCAGCTCAATTGACACTGTCAAAACATTTCTTACTAGGCCTTTCCTACTGACCTTTCTTTTCTTCTGAGATACCCTATGCCTCTCCTTCCTCCAAGCTCTTATCTCCTTGCACATGTTCTGCCTCTCAAGAGAATAACCATAACAAACTGTGATTTATGTCCAACTTGGAAAATGTGATGACGTCCAGGGTTCCATTTGAATTCCTTCATGTTTGCAAAGTTTATACGCTGCCCTCAAAGCTGCCAAAGCATTCAGAGCAGGAAGTCAGCAGAAAAAGAAAGATAAGGGGACTGCTGGGGCTACAACAAATCCTCTACCATGTGTTTTGTTTTCTTGCCTTTTCATGCTTTAAAACTAACAAAAAAAGGATCTTCCTCAGCTTCTATTTCCCTCCCTTCCCCCCCTAAAGAACAACACCCTAAACCAGAATTGTGTTTTCTTAATGAAAATTAAGACAAGGAAGGGAGGCATCTTGAGAGCACAGAGTGTTTATATTTGATATAAAACATATTTTTTGAAGTGACCCTTGAACTTTTACATGGCCTGGGAGCCTTGAGCTCTACAGAGCGAGCCTATGTGTCCATGCAACTTCTCTAATATTAGTCTGTTTCTGCCATTTCCTCACACTCAGCCTTTTCCTCACGCCCCCAGTTTTACTTTCTGGCTATGCCATGATTCCAGTAAGTCTGAACACCTCTGGGGTCCAGGAACTCCCTCCGACCTTGCAATTGCGAGGTACAGCAGGGACCAGACCAGAGGTCCTCTGAGAGGAGAAAGGGGTCTTCCTTTGGGTGGTCTAAGAGAAGGAAAAGACAATGACATTTTTGTTAATATTTTGCACTGCAAAAGCAAACATTTCAACTCTGTACTCACCAGTAACTCAGTCTGAGCAATTTTGCCAGTACGGGACAGTCAAGTGGCACCTTGTTATTTTTTTTAATGAGGTGGAGATCTTTTTGTGGGCACAATATGTGGGCACTGGGCATTTCCCAGTGCAAACCAAACAATAACTTGACTAAAGCAGGTAGGATATTCACTGAACTCACATGGAAAGACCTTCAGGTCATGTATCCAGGCCTGATACCATACAGCCCAAAATTTCCTTCTTGCAGGGTGCACCAAGGCCACCCACCTGCCAGTCTTTAACACCACCGATGCCACAGCCTTTGTCCCTATAGCAGGAGCAAACTCTGCTGCAACAACTCCGACAACAGAGATCCCACAAGAGACCAAGGCCACGGCAGAAGAGAGCATTGGTTAGCCTAAAGGCACACCTGCAGTAACAGGGAAAAATAATGGATACAACCAGGAAGCACCCTGTGATGGAAGCCCAAGTGCTTATCTCAAGAGGCCAACACGAGAACCATATCAAGTGTATTACTAGGTTGTACCCACTGTTGTACACACCCTTCTGCCCTTGGTTGGACACTTGCCAGTTGGCTTGATAGAAGAAACTCAGATATAAATGGCTTCAAGAAGTTTTCCACAACCATTCCCATTCCAAAGGTTCCTAATCACAGGGTATTTTTTCTGTACAAATAAAGTTTTCTTCCAAAATATGGTTGTTTGCAGGGAAATGAAATGCATCACAAACATGCTCACAATTTGTGAATATTCATTCATACGCATATTTCTAGTAATGCTCATTGCAGCCCTCCTTACAGCTCCTTGCAGGTCTGGTGAATCACACTCTATAAACAACAAACACTCAAGCAATAGTCATGCTGAACAGTGCATGACTAACACACAGGCAGAAGTTTATTCACAAAGTGTATGCAAATAGCAAACACATCTGTAAGCAGCAGCACTTAATTCAGGACAATTTGCAAACAAAAAAAGGGGTTAAGTCTGTCACGCTGATTGCTTACAGAAAGTAGATCACTCACCCTTAGTCATTTGCATCTCTTTGCAAATCCTACTGGCACAGAATACATCAGGCCCTTTCATTTGTTTTCCACTCCTCATTTTCCAGATGTTCAAGTCAGACTTGTTTTCTGCAGGGTTTTTTGTGGGTTTTTTTTGACGACTTCTCAGCCAGATAATGAAATCCACTAAGGACACTACTTCACAGCTGGACAACTATCCAGGCTCTGAAAACTAACTATAAAAACTAACTATATCCAATTTATTTTTTTCAGCTATGAAGCATATAAGTGCATGATGATTTTCCAGAGAAGAATTTGTCCTGTTGGTACTCTTTTTTAGCAGTAAGGCAAGGAAAATACTGAGAGTCAGCTGCAGAATCCAACAACAAAGCAAACCATTTGTTCATCAGAGATGCAAGCGGAGCAGTGCTCTTCAACAAGCTCTCATTGAGTGGACTCAGTGAAAAACCCTGTGCTCATGCTCGGGAAGAGGAAACTATAAAACCAACAAATCTGTAACAGGTCAGAACTAAAACTGAGATATATTCCCCTCCCCTTCAGTGAAAAAAAAGTATTTAAATATTGTAATATTGCCCAAACCACTTCACAACTGGACACAAAAATTTCAGAAACACTAGCCCTGATTTAACTTCCCCAAAAGACAAACTCCCATAAACCTCTTTCATTTGAGACTGGAGCAGTAACATCTGTAGTCCATCAATATGAGCTTAATTTAGTCTTCAAATTATGTTATAGAAATTTTGACTGGTAAGCATCCTAGTGTTACTGCTTTCTTTCTTCTTTTATGATGTCTTCTCAATGCTTAACTTAAGCACTGACTGAAGTATGTGCTACTTACGTGCATGATAACCACGTTAAGCATCCATGCACTCTCCTATACCATGGAAGATGATATAGAAGCATACTTGCACCTTACTCTTTGATTCAGACCCGTTACCCCAGAACATTAGCTAAAGGATGCCTTTCAAGGCTGCTGTAAGTTCCACCATTTACTTTATAGGAACTTGTCCCTTTCCTTGGATTTAGGATGTTACTGTAGATTGCCCTTTCATCAGAAAAGAAGTGAACAGCTTTTAAAAGTAGTTGCTGTGAATACTGCACATCTGTCTTATTACAAGCTCCTTGGTGTACAATCGAAGCCCCACAGCTTTCCCGTGCTGCAGATGAATAGCCATAAGCTTCCTTTGATTCTGACTTGGTTAACACTCCTACGACAGGATGGGATGAAGAGGCATGCACACTTTCAAGGCCTGTTATTTCCAGGAATCTTTTGTGAGCTGTGCTGCTGGTCAACATCTTGCTTACGCCCTCAGCACCCAAGGAGTGGCAGTAGTCACACAGCCAAGGTCTCAACAGCTTCTACAGCTGGAAGAAAAGTGTGGTAAATTTGTATCCCTCATCCCTAGTGTTGGCTTTCCTTTATCTCCACCACCACTGGAGCTGGTAGTCTTCACTGTCACTATAGATTAACCTGGGTTTCAGTGTCACTATGGTTTCCATTAGTTGACTTGTACTTCTAATTTCAGTGTACACCTCAATACACAATAGCTAGTGATAGCAGGTTCTGCTCCCTCGCCTCACTGAATCTGTCGTAGTTGCATCTTTAAAAACAAGAAGTGATGATCAGGGGAAGCCTTTCTCCCCAGAGACTCACTTTTAATTACCAACTGTTAAATAAAGCTGTTCTCACTCCTTTAAGCTACTGGAACACATACCTAATTGGGCAGTACACCATGTACTGATAAATAACCTGGTAATGGAGACATTAGGAAAGAGAGATGCTAAGTTTGGGCACAGACATATTCTTTTGGAAAAGGTACTACATCATTACATGTCAGGTAAATGTTACTTTATGTGGTCCAGAAGTGCTAATAAAAAGACTGTGTATAAACTAAATGTTTTTATTTATGACAGGTTTAGGAAAATCAGCAGATTAGAAGTATCAGGGACAGACTGTTTATTTTTTGCCTCTCAAAAAATGTGACTGTTGACACTCACGGACCATTTACATAAGCATTGTAATGCTTATGGTTCCCTGCACTGGCCAGGTGTAGGTCTAGAGCAGAAGAATGGGGACACAGCTGTGTCCTGTCATTTGCTGTCCAGTGCTCCCCACCACTGAGCGTGGAGAAAATGCCGAGCACTTGGAAAACAGCAAACCATGTGGGGATAAGTTCATGGTTGGACTCGATGATCTTAGTGGTTTTTTCCAATCTTAAAGATACTGTGATTCTATGATCGTGGGCAACAGGAAAATATAGCTTCATACAAGCACTGCTTAAGCTCTGGTTCTGAGCATTTCAGGCCCGATCTTCACAGAAGCCAGTGTTTTAAAGAAGGAAACCACAGGTGCAGCTGAAGGCAGAGAGGTGAGTGCAATGAGGTACAAGACTAGTTCAACACAGGTGGATCACTCTTGTGAAATCTGGCAGCTTATTTTTGAGGTACGAGCTTTGCAGTAAATCTTTCCTCTTGGGTTCCAAAAAGGCTGCAGGGTAGCGTATGAATGTACCTAGAAACAGCAGAGGTTGATGCATGAATTTTGAAATGGGTGAAGCTCTGGCTGAGGGGACAAGGTCCCAGGCAGTGATAAATGGAGAACAGTTAGAGTAACAGAGGTACTTCCTCGGGACTGCTTCCAAGACTGATCTTACTTAATATTTTTCCTCATAGCATTGGCTCAGAACGTCAGCATGTGCTAATAGAATTTGATGATGACACAAAACTGGGAAGAAACATCAATTCAGAGGATTAGAGTATGTTGTATGAGGACTTTGTGAACCAAAGTAACAGAAAAAGGAGGAAACTCAGTAGCATAAAAACAAGTTCATACACCAGGGAATTACTTCATTTTTACTATAAGCAAGGAACTCATCAGCTAGCAACAATAGAGCTTTTTCCCCTGAGCTAAGGGCAGTTATGAACAATAACATGATGCAGCTGTAAAGAGAGAACTTCAGCCTTAAAACGTTTTAAAAGTGTCTCTGCTATCAATACGTCACAAAGGGAAATAGTAATACTACTGTACAAGGTTTGGTTAGCTCCCATTTGCAATAGCAGGTACAACAGTAGGTTCCCCATTCTCAAGTGACATGAATTCCCAAGAGACACAGAGTGGGATTAGAGGAAAGTTATCAGGATTATCACATGAAAAACAAAGTCTGCATTACAAGAATATATATGCTAATAGCTTATGCTAGCAAAACAAAAACTCCAAAGAAAGGCACTTACACAAGAACAACTTTACCGTAAGAACAGATGGATGCACACCAGCCACTGACACATTTAGACTGTAAGTTAGAAGAAATGTCTAAATCACTGGTGTAATCACAATCTGGAAAAACTCCCTTGGGATGATGGAGTCTAACAACCCACCTACTCTTAATGTGGAGTTTGAGTTATGAAAGGGAGCATACGACAAGGTTACCTGGACTAGGTGACTCAAGAAGTCCTTTCTAATCACTTGTCCTATTTGACCATGTTTCCTAAGTGCTATTCATCACAAACATAAGTGGTAAAATATAGAGGTGTATAGGTAGTTTTGGAGCTTCAATAGTTTTTCATATTACAAAAGATTTTTGAAGGCATTCACAAGCCCACTGTCTGTGTTTTGCCTGCAAAGGATTCCAGTTAGAGAATGTAGGCTCAAATTTCTAAGTATAAAGTAGCACACAGAATACTAAACCAAGATTTCAAAGATATGTGCAAACTATGTATTCTGAACAATAAGTTAAAAAATCTAATTACATCAAGGACCTTTAAAAACTCCATAGAAAGAACAGAAACTATTTTGCCTCCTCTTCTTTGTCTTCTTTCACAGCAAATTTTGATCACAGCCGCTTGTCCTTTTTCCTATTTCCCTTTGAGACACCTGCAGGAAGCTCATATGCTCTTCAGGTTTCCCATCTGTCTGGTGCCTTCAGTTCTGCAGAGTTCTACAGGTGTACAGTGGTAACAATAAATGTATAACCTATTTAAGATATTTCTCCCCACATGAACTCACAAAAGCTTAGGTTCCTGGGCTGGCAGGCTTGGGAGGGAAGATTTCTTCCTGTGCAGCATTTGGAGTTTGATGCCAGCCAACATGAGGGAATTGCGCCACTTTGTAGGACCATAGCTTTTGTTCACGGGTTTCTGTTAAAAGCAAATAATCACAAAACTCATGTCTTATTTTTACCTAACAACTGGGACTTTCTGCCCTAAAAACTCCCTATTTATAAGTTATCTTCCATCCCACTATTAGTGAATTTTCAAGTAACACAGTCTTGGGACTAGTATCTGAAAGGGCATCACTGATGATGCCTCCCTCCCTACATTTTCCAACTTTCCTAGGAAGCAGGATTTGGAAGAGCACCTCCATCCAAGCACAGTCCACCTCATGGGCTCCTCTTTACTATCACGTTTCCTGCACATGGTTCAGCCTCCCTGCATAACTGTGTGCCTTGTCTCTGGAGCCTGAAGAGGTCAGCTGGTGGGTTTTGCACTGACCCTGGCCAAGGGCTGCTTCTATATAATAGGTTCATCCACATGACTTTTATATCCACTTAGAGTCCCATTCACAGACCTACTCTGTAAACATCCCACCCATTACTTCTGTACTGTTCCCATGCAAGCTATCTCACTTTCCAGTCATCCCTAGTCATAATTCTCATGTTTCTTTCCCTCCCCCAAGACATCCTCTCCTTCACCCCAGGCTGTCCACGTCCAGCCCTCTCACGTCATCCCAGCAGTCTCCCCTACACCCCTACCACAGCCTCCGGGCCCAGCTTCTCACCACAGGCTCGTAAGGCAAGCAGCGTGCCAACACTTCGGCACTCCAAGAGCTGCAGCCTTTGAATGGCTACGTCAGTGAGTTCTTGAAACACATCCTTATTCATGCTCTTCACTCTCTTGGAAGCTCTTCTTTATCTCCACCAATCTTGTTGCTTGAGATCAGAGCTGAGAACAATCAACAATTAACAATTAACAAACTGCAGGGGAATACCTTGGGTGTTTTTTCACTTTGTGCCTTGCGTCACATGCCAGCATGCTTGCACATGTTCACGACACAGTTCCGAGCTCAAACCAACACTTTCCCAAAAGATTTAATTCACATATCTGTTTTTTTTTCTTTTATTTTGCTGTGACCCATCCACATTGCATGCAATCATCACTTTGCTGGTCCTGATGATTTTACATGGAAAACTTTTCTACAATATGCTTAGAGCCAGGGCTTGTGTGGGTAGTCAGATAGAAGGATCCACCACCTTCCAGATATTAAATCAGTTTTTTGCACACATTTTAATGCTCCACAGAACAGTAACTTTGTTCTCGTTGTTTTTCTCCCTTTGAAAAAAGTCTTTGTCTTTCTGACACCAAAGTGAAAAGAAATTTGCCTTAGGTGAGTCTAGCTATGGAAGCAGGAGTGTGCTGTAGTGACAGCGCCAACAGGAGTACTGCTGGAGGTGCAAAGCTGTCTCATCCTTTGTGATCCCCTGCACACATGGCTTCTGTGCCAGTGAAACAAGACCTCTGCTTTTTCTGAAATACCACAGTATCAGAAGGGCAGTGTGGGCAGACTTTTCTTGAATGGTTCCTCAGCTGAGCTATGAAGGAGACACATCTTACAAATACTTTCCCTTAGTACCACACAGTGGCATCTAAAAACACTGTTTATTCTACACATAGCTTTCTTCAAAGAAAGATGGTTTGTGAAGAGGAAATGGCTTTTCTTAGGTTTCCTAACATAGCTGGAAAACACACGTGAGGTTTCAGGCACATTTTTTGGGCCCTTTTTATGGGTTCTTTCTCCTATAATTGCTCTAGGATGTGTAATGGAGGTACAGTGCACACACACAGCAAAAAAAAGACTGAATTCTTGAATGAAACAGTATTTGCTTGAATGTGAGCTTTCCAGCAGGACTGCCCTTTTCACTCCCAGTGCACTCTTCTGTTGAAATTAGGAATGGCTTAATTACAGCCTGCTGGAATGGTGTGGGTCTTTGGGCTGTGCCAAGGCAAGAGCAGGAGGGCAGGCAGCCGCAGGTTGGCCTGCAGAGCAAAGGCTGATGAACGGGAAGGGACACCTCTTCCCCTCTGACTGCATCAATCTCTTGCCAGCCTTGCTAGGTTAAAATCGTCAATGAATCATTTTCAGACATGATTTACTACACAAACAAATGAGCCTAGAAAGTTTTTCAAAGGCAGTTTCTAACCCAAGCAGCAAAACAGAATTAGTATCTCCTATCTGAAATGTTCTGAAAACAAATAAATCCTTTGAATGAAGCAGAGGAAAGAAAGCCCTCGAAAACACTCTGGGTAAACAATGGCACTTGCAGTGACTTTCCTCCAGCACATCAAGGGGAAAGAACAAAGGTCCGATGGATCAGCTGTGCGAAGAATGGAGTTATTGTTCTTTATCTGCTGCAAATAACCACCCAACAGACCTGAGCCCTCCCTCCAAGCAGTGCCACGCCGCAGCTGATCCACGATCCGCAGCTGGCAGCAAGGCACAGGGCTGCACCGGGCTTTGAGCACACGGCAGCAACCTGGGAAGTGTCTCGGGGATTTCTGAAGCTGAATTTGCATAGAAGTGGAAAGAAGCGGCTCTAACTTGCCTGCACCTTTGAAATCTCAGTAATTTCTCTGTTGATTCATTTGTTCAGTTACCTAGTTAACATGTAACATACTGCATGCTGAAACTTGGCCTCCAAGAGCATTGTAAGCCCAGAGAGAAGTACTGGTTTGATTAGCATCGCCATAATCAAGTATTTTCCACTAAGAAGAAACATTTCTGCAAGATGACGGCAGCAGGAACTAGTATGATGTCTGCCACGTGTTCCAGAAATGGGTGGCTATAAATTACCATCCTGAAAAGGCTCCTTCCTGTGTCAGGACTGCACGCCTGGTCCCGCTGGCTGCCTGCTGAGGAAAGCTGCTGAACCTCGAGAGTCGCTGGGGGGAAAATTATCAAACATATGATGGCCACCAGCAACTGCTACCGCTTTTGTCATGGGGGAGGGTAGGAACCATCTGCACACTGCCGGACACCATGGTGTCCTAAGTCAGGCTTACTGCTTCAGAAACTGTGGCTGCAGCAAAGTAAGCATGGATACCGAGCTCACTGCTTTGTTCTGTACCTATGGCTTTCAGCCTGATGTTTTAAGCCAGCAGAGGAGTAAATGCAAGTGAAAGCAGAAAAGAGACGGCTACCTCTTAAGTAAATTCCTTCCCTTTCCCTTGTGCTTTTATGATTTACTATTAAACTCCTTCCACCAAAATATGTGAAGAATCTTTTAAAAGCAAAATCAGATGAACATGAGAAAGCATGACAGCATTGTTCTCATCACAGCTGGCCTTTGTTTTCTGAGACACTGAGTTCCTTCTCTCTTCAAACAAAATCATAAAGAATTCAGGGGTCCTTACATACTTTCTTACATTATGAGTACAGCTAAGTGAAATTACCTTACATTTCCTTTGGCTAAAGAGGAAAATCTAGGGTAGTTTACCTTACCTTAAGACAGAAAGCAAAAAGAGACCAGCTGACTCATGCCCCAAACACACCCATACCTCCCACAGACGGTAAAGGGAGTGCTGGGTGAGGTGTTGGTGGAGACAGCCATGGCGCAGGCATATAGAGGTGTGTGAGTCAAATCCCACCTCATGCTGGATCTCTCAGCCTGGCTCAAGTCCTGCTGCTGAGATGCGAGCAAGAAGGAGACCCATCTCTTCCCTTCTCATAAATCGTAACAATCAGGAAAAGAGCCTTCATTTCTCAGAGAGAGCACTTCTGTCACCTCCAGGAGTTATATGGAGAGGAAATTTTTCCTACCTGGTTCCTTCTACATGTAACTCAGACCAGCAACACCCTTCATCAGTGAGGAAGACTCATTTGGCCACAAGGTTGCCTGAGGTGCTTTCCAGTGCCTGCCTGGTCACACCAGGTACTGGGTCCTGGAGCTTCCATCTCTCCTCTGGGATTTGAGGTGTATGTGCTCATGGCTGCCAGCACACACCTTCACCTCTACAAACCAGCCACGGCCCATTTGGTACCCTTGCTTGAGTCCATGGGCCTGGTCTTCTCAGTTGTCACCATCACTGAGCAGAGCTATTGTACCTCCCTGTTATCACAACCGGCATTGTGCTTAACTGTGACTCTTGTACCTAGACAAGCCAGTGTAAATGGTGGGCACCCTCTGGCCTTTGTGACACAGAGGAGGGCAGGCAATGGTCACCCACTGCAGCTATTGTGCCTGCTGCCATGCTACACCACAGTAAGGCCTCCAAGGGGCAGCAGGACCAGACAGGTCCCAGGTGGCACCTGGGGGCACGGGAACCACCAGCTTAGCCTGGGGCCACCCAGTTGCTGCCAGTGATAGATCCCAGCTGTCACAGTGACGTGCTAACCCCAGGGTGGTGCCATGTTCACCTCTTGTATGCCCTAGCTCTGCCCAGAGAGGCCTGGCAGATACTGGGGTGAGGGATGGATAGTATACACACTGACAGCAGTAATTAACATGCACAGCATGGAAATCAATGTTACGTGAGTGCAGAGAGACATGCGTCCACTCAAAAAGTGTGAAGTTCTTTGGGTAGACAGGTGGGATTGGAGCTAGGAGAAAACCAGAGAAAAGCAAAAGTATGTATCACCCAGTAAGTAAACATACCACAAAAAGAATTTAGCACTCAAAAGTGAAAAATAACTGCTGCGTAGTTCGGAAATGTAAAAATAGTTTGGCTGTTCCCTGCCCCTTTCCCTCCAGTCATCCCTTCTGTGCAGACATTCAGTTTGTTTCTCTGGGTTGCCATGGGGAGCTGTGCTGCCAAGCCCTGCATCACAGGAAAGGTGTCTCGGTCACGGACTTCAGGGGACTAACAGCTCTCTACAACCATTAACCACACTTTGAACACCCAACTCTAACGTGCACCCATACAATGATGCATCACCGCATCGCTTCTCCTTACGAACTATTTTTGGAAAAGGGCATGCCCATGGCTAGGCCTGACATGGATACTTGGCAAAACCACACAGGCCAGATTCTGCTTTCTGTTCCTTGCAGAACATGCCAGCACTGAGATGTGAGGGCTCAGAAACCTCCCACATCCACACCCAGGCTGCCTGGAGGCTTGGGGTCTGCCCAGCAGTGCCATGGTCATGCTATCAGTGCTCATTGCCCTGCAGGAAAACAAATGCCTCTGGCGTATGCCTGAGAGCACCACTGAAAAGTATTGGCAGGCAGGAGCTTGCAGCGCTCGTTTTTATCACCTCTGGTCTATTCATAGGCTGCTTGCAGTGAACACCAGCCTGCTTTGTGCCCTCATTCATCCCCCAGACATTCAGTGCCCAGGATTCCTGTGCTGGCTAGGGTGCGGATGTGGCAGCCTGCAGAGCTGCTCACCTTCCTGAGTTGGTGCTATGCTTCATGGAGTGCCTGCAGTCCATCACCTCCTAATAAATGCATTTTGGCACCCCCTTTATTTGTGAGTTTAAACATTCCTGTCTGCAATAAACCTGCCTTGCTGGACCCACAGCTGTCTGAAGGCTGTATTTCCCCTTCCTGCAGTGTTCAAACATGCTGCTCGGCACCTCAATGCCTCACATTCGTGTAACACCTCCTATGTCTGCAGCACTGTGCAGACATTCACTGTGCTCTCCCAACACCCCAGTGAGGTTGGCAAGCAAATATTATTCCCTTTTCCCACATGGAAGAACATGGATGCAGAGCAAGGGGCTTGCCCATGCACACACAGCCCCGCAGATACTGCAGGAGCACAGCAGGAGCACTCAGCTGCAGCCTTGTGCCCACCTGAAGCCTGTCCCTGCATTGGCAGAGGCGTTTGCTCTTTGTGAGCATGGCCTCCGGGACAGGGCAAAGTGAGTATGTAGCATGAGTAAGAAACGTTTCCTGCCAGAGACTTGACTTGGGGCTGCTTTTCCACATCCACAAAGCATGGCGTGGAAAAACTCAGCTCCAGGGAGCCAGCCTGCCTGCAGTGCTGGAGTGTGGGGCTGAAAAGAGCAAGCACGCAGAGCTTGTCAGTGGCTGCACTGCCATGCAGGCAGCAAGTGGAGCATGGCAGTGGGAGAGGGTTGTAACATCCCAGCTCCCAGTGCTGTGCTCCTTCAGCCTCAGAGCACCAGCTGGATCTGGTCCAAAGTGTAAGACAACAGAGGTCTGCTGCTATAGGGAATAGGTGGGGTTAAGCTGCCCGCCCATTTGAATCTTTGATTCTTATTTATGTAAGAATTGGCTGCCACATGACCCCAGGAATGGAGAAGAAAGTTGTCGTGGCTGCCCTGCGTATTTCTGCACCAAGCCAGAGCCTGGAGTGCAGAGCTGGCAGGAGGAGCTGGGCTGAGCGCCCAGCAGTCTGCAGCTGGAAAGCCTCAATGGGCCGCCCTCCGGTGACTTTCTAGTTTTTGGGTTCTTTTCTCAACAAACTTACATAAAGCTCACTTTCAATTCAACAGCTTGTTCTGTTTGTACGTTCAAGGCACAGGGCTTTTTAAAGTGCTCTACGAGCCACACTCCTGTGCCTGTCCTCCATCACCCCACAGTGCCCACAGCCCAGACACATTGCTGCTGCATTTCTGCAGCCACTAAGCAAGAAAAAGGAGAAAGAGGAGGATGGAGCCAGGTGTGAAGAAGCTTTCAAGGAGCATTACTGGGATTTTGGTCGTTCAGCAGAAATTTGGCAGCACGTTCATGCCAGCTACAAATTTACCTTTGTTGGAGTTCACTGTTTCAGAATCCAGGACATTATCCAGGCCACGGCACCGCTTCAAGTTATTAGTTTTACAGCCTGCTAGAAACTACAGAGAGCAATTTAAATAATTACATCCTTGCCACAAAAGAGCTGGAAAGGCAGGTGAAAGGCGGATGGGAAGGTGTGACCATGCTGCTGGAAAGCACTGGCACAGAAGCAGGTCACAGACACTCGTGGTGGAGAGACTCTCATGCTAGGCAGGCATCTCACTTTATGCCTGCTCCCAGCAGGTACACCCCCTAGATACATCCTCTCGGGTACCACTAGCAGCTGAGCTGGACACATTGAGCATGCAGCCCATGCAGCAAGCCCCTGGTTCCTGTCTAGGATGTGCACTTCGGGCTTGGAAGGAGAGTGAACTTGGGGGGCTGAGGAGGATCTCTGGGGTGTTCCTGGGTGGAGGGGACACCCACAAATCACCTTTGGGTGGGATTAGTCTGTTTTCCTCAAGCCTTCCTCTCCCCAACACCTCCTGCAGCAGTGGGGACAGGTCAGAGCCACCTGCATGGCCGAGGTCACCCACATAGTGCCTGTAGGCACCACGCCTGCCAACCGCAGAGCCCCGGGGGAAATGATGAGGGTTTACTCTGAAGAGTTCTGTTTAGGGCAGTGTTAGTCATCTGCTGTGGTTGTGATTCAGGACCAAAGTTAGCTGACCAAATTCCCTATATAGTCAAGAACAAGACCAAGAAAGACGGGGGTGTGATCCAAAGTGCCTACGCTACACGCCTAAAGTAAAACAGCATCAATGCTGCCATTGTATACCAGAGAGGTATTTTCATTTTGGCTGTA
The DNA here is from genome assembly GCF_002078875.1 of Numida meleagris. Classification (NCBI taxonomy): domain Eukaryota; kingdom Metazoa; phylum Chordata; class Aves; order Galliformes; family Numididae; genus Numida; species Numida meleagris. Next base: position 105,910,985 of record NC_034409.1, read on the forward strand.
CTGAATTTTCTGTGGAATGTGCAAAATCTTTTAATACTTCATCAAAGTGATTCTCCTTTTTTTCTGCCACCAGCTGGAGGTATCATACATCTTGCTGGTATGCATTCATCACCAACAAGCAGTACCACTTTGGCAGCACTTAGCAGGTGTTGGTGAAAGTTTTGTGCAGAACCAATCCAAAACCCAGCCCAAGAACAGCATCGCTCTTCACTGCTTCCACAGCAGGGCTGGCAAAGAGGTCTGCAAGGCAAATCACAAAGAGGAGCATTTAAAAGGCCTTCAAAATCCGACACAAATACACAGAAGAGAAAAAAATGAAGTGAGGGTAAAGACAGAGGCACAAGATCTCTGTGAGAGTTCAGGTCATGGTGAATTATGGGGATGAGGGAAGCCCTGAGCAGCTACAGTTGCTACACAGGTGACAGGAGCAGGAGCCTGGCAGACAAATGCATCTGGGAGATAATACGAGTTGGGATAAGTGAAACACAAATGACAGAGTAACTGAACCGTAAATACATCTGCAGGGACACGGGTCATTTACCACCAGCTGTCAAGGAACTGCGTAAGAAAGCGTTACTATCTTTGGTTATCCATCATCTGCGGAGGCAGAGAAAACGATGCAGCGATGCAGCAGAGCTAGAAAAGAGTAAACATCACAGAAGGTTCATCCATCAGGGAGGAAGGGGCACACTGTAGCCTAACATTAATATTGGCAAAACAACAAGCTATCCAATTCCTGGGCATTTCTGAAGTTACAAAGAGCACAGCCAAAACTCTGCTGCCGGTTTCCTTATCAGTTTTCCTAATTCCCTTCTTACCCCCTTCATCCATCATTTTTCTTCAGACTGTGCTGCAGATTCTGGTTCCTCATCCCTCCCCCTCTCTGTTATGCTTGCTTCCTGCTAGTTGAAGATGTTTGTACCTAACAGCTTACACAGTGTCACCTCGATTTTCTATCTTTGGAAAAGATGGAAAAAATACCAAGGCCGTATCTACTTCCAAGCACGTTTTCATGCCTTGAAGTGATGCAGTTTTCCAGTCAGCATCCATCAATTGTTCTTGAACAGTTCACTGGGAGGACTTGTTATTGGCAATTAAGCTGTGTTGGTTGCATAAAGCTGCATGCCATTGTTTCCATTTCCTGACTGGCAGACAAGGCAAATAAGTTCAGTGCTAATATTAACACTGCGTGATTTGCCATTTGCTGCTGCAAGTACTTGTACCTGGAGATTCGAACTAATCACTCTGAGCCACTATGATAACTCAGTCCAGCTGGCTTAATGGGTGTGATGGGCACATGCAAATGGAAGGCAAGAATGGTTCAGCAAATTTCCTTAACTACATGCAGAAATATTTTGGGTGCTCCTGCGTGGAGCCAGAAGTTGAACTTGATGATCCTTATAGGTCCCTCCCAACTTGGGATATTCTGTGACTCCCTGATTGTATGATAATAGCAGATATTTATGGTAATATTATTTAGCAAGTTATCCATCATTACTGTTAGCCTCCTTTCTTATACTTGAATTCCTTTCCTAGTTCTTTTCTTATTCAGTTTCATTTTGCAGCCATTTCTCTTTCTGCTCATATTCATAAATCTTCTCTGTTCATCCCTCTACTTAGTGAGTCTTTCTCTGCTCTGAGAAACCATTTAACCTTCGCAACCCTTTAAGTAAATTTTCTCTGTTATGTACTCTGCTATTACTTGAAATATTATCTTCTCTTTGGCAAAGTTTGTTTTAAATACGTCCTGTTTTTCCCTTGGGATCCATTTTGCATGCTTTTTATTGAATCATTTTAACACCTTGTGAAATACCTCAGCTAAAAATTCTCCCTAAAACAGAACATCTGCCACATTAATAAAACTGGAGGCTAATAGGAATCCAAACTGTTACTAACAGAACAGATCCTGTAAACCTGTTGGTGCATCCATGCTCTTCCCGCACAGTCTGGGGCAGGGCAAAAGGGACTCAGGAGCTCCTGGCTGCCTGTGCAGTGGGCTCAGCACCCACCCTCAGCCAAGCAGGAGCAGTCATGATGAGCTTTCAATGACTAGAAGCTGCTTATTTGATGTGTCCACAACTATGATGATTTTGTCCTCTCCACAAATGCAGAGGGTGCTTTTAAGAATGAAGCATTACTCTGAAGGAAACGGCTCTCTTTTTTCTTAGGGGAAGGGGTGGGGCTTGCAGAATGAATGCCCTTCAGACAAACGTCAGCTTCATGAGCTATCAGCAGACTTCACGTACTTTCCTGGCATGCCCCACCCCAGGATTCCACCTTCTGCCCAAGCAACAAGTGGGAGCTTGTGGCGTGCCCATCTTTGTTCAAGTGGGACGCTCTCAAAATAAACTTTGTGAGGCAAACGCCTCTGGTGCCGCTCCATCAAAGCAGAAGGATCTACATATACACACCAGGAAAAAAACGCATTGCAAAATACTCAACATTGACACACAGGTATGAGAATACACATCTGCAAAAGGAAAAGAAATAAAATCTAAGATACACAACAGTAGTTATCTCCCTATTCATTCAGCCATGCTCCTTCCTAATTTTCTACCAGTTCTCTTAGGAGTGAAACTCCATGCAGATTAAAGACACACAATGGCTGAGGCTGGAAGGGCCTCTGGGTCCACCTGGCTCAACCCCAGCTCCAGCAGGGACACCCAGAGCAGGGTGCCCAGGCCCACATCCCATTGGGTTTTGAAGGTCTCCAAGGAGACCCCACAGCCCTGGGCAGCCTGTGCCAGGGCTCTGTCACATTGGCAAGGCAAATGTGTTAAAATTAGTCTACTTTAAGCACAGTTTTCATACTCCTGCCACAACAATTACATTGAAATACTGTCTGGGGATACAACATTATCTCTTTATACCTTTTATGATCTCTTACAATGGCAAATGCAACACACAGAGATATGTAACAGATCAAATAATAGAAATCAGGAACTTGAGACAGCAATGCAATTCCCCAGTGTCAGGAACAGCCTGGGCACTTCAGAAGATGCAAATCTGCCTTGTGATCCCGCAGGCAGGCAGATGGCCGACGAATGGGGACCCAGGCAAGGGCTTGCAAGCCTGCACTGAAATTTCCAGTTCAACCACAGCTTCCTGCATGACCTTAATCTAGTCACTTAATTAATCCTGTAGATCTGTTTACAGTTGGTAACACGAGAATGCATGCTTTCCCTATCAGAGGGCGATTATGAGAGTAAATCCCTTAATTGCTGTAAGGAGTGAGAGGTTTTGAGGGCCGTGGCAGGGCTGTAAGACTGATTTCACCCTGCATCTGCAAGTATAGCTCAAACAGGCTCTTGGCCAGGCAAATCCACCCATTTGGGGGCTGTTGGATGCTGTTTTCATTGGAGCTGCCATGGGTTTAAAGGTGACCTTACACCTCAGCTCTTCATCACTGTTCCTAAATCAGCATAGCTGTGCCTATTCGGACACTTGGTTGAAGGAGAGCTATAGAGCGACAGTCTTACAATTAACAGTTTAATGATTAGTTAAACTGTTGCGCCATCTATGTTTGGGCAATGAGCTTGAGAGTTACTATGCTCAGACACCCAGATGGGCACAGTGAGGTACCTCTCAGCAAAGCATAGGGTCCCAGCCACCAGCCTGTAGCAATGAGCTCTGGGGACTGAGGCAGGTTTTTGGCACCATCCTAGTGTTTCAGCTGCATTCTCATCTGGGCTGGGAAATATGCAAGTCCCCATTGACACTGTGATGTTATTTCAGTTGCCAGGATCAAAACCAAGGAAGGTCCAAGAGACTCCGTGCTTGGCCATCTCCAAGGGATAAATGGAACAGCACAAAGAAGGCTGAGGGAGTTCCAGCTGCAGTAGGCAGAAGAATCAGCTCCTCATTCCTCAAGAACAGACAACCAAATGCATTTTTTTTTTCCCACAAACTACTTCCCTTTTCAGCACTTGCTTTTTAAAGTACTGTGGTTTCATGCTCCAATTCCTAAAGTGCCAGGGTTGCACCACCAGGCATCCCTATACTAGAAGTCCTCATCCTTATTGCCCCCTCTGCACTGCCCTCCTCCCAGTTGAACCAATTATCACTGCAGTAAAGCCATGCTGGAGATAATGGAATCATTGCCATTGGCAGAGAGACATAATGTCCTTCCTACAGGATAACCTGGAAGGAAAAGAGTTTCAGAATGCGCATCTTGGATATTCAATTCTTATGAAATCTTTCCTCTGGGTTTTCACCCTAAGGACAGATGGCTCAGATCACAGTAGCTGTCCCTGCCTCTTTTTAAACATGCACAAGGTCTCTGACAAGCACACACCACACAAACACCAGGCTAACCTCAGCACTTAACAGTAGAGCTCTTTGTCTCAGGCAAACCATGGGATCTGTACACACCCAGAACCACTTGTAAACACCACCCATGCAACTAGCTACCATTTTACTTTCATATGAGCAGCCTGAGTGCAAACTTGGCTCTCAATTCAGCAGTTCTTTGCTTTGCTCCTGTTGTTCTTCCTTCATTGCTTTCCCATGCACCTGTCCCAAAGGAGGGCACGTATACCCACTTACAAAGTGCCAGCACCTCCTAGGGCTGTGCATGGAGCTCTTGTTTACAACCACAAAAGCCACGGCCCCTCCCTATCACCCCACAGTGGCAGCAGTGCATGGTGACAAAAATAAAGGAGAACAAACTGTAAAACAAATCAGCTTCGGTGTGCTCACTATTTCAATGCAGCTATTCACCAGCTGGTGTCCAAAACAGGCACCACTTAGAAGAGCAGGTAGGGCCAACGGAACTAGTCAGCCTTCCCTCCCTGCTCCAAGAGCACTGAACATTCCTGTCTCGTTCCTATCTGTCAGCGGTTTACGGGCGTTAGGCCCGATTCCGTGACGAAGGGGACGGGGGACCCACGGGCCCATGTCCCGGGAAAAGGGGAAAGGGGAAAAGGGTAGGGAGATGGCCCTGAGAGCAAAGAACAGCAGCAAAAATCTGAGGAGAAACAAACTAATTTACTAAATAAGATATCGGAATGCAAAACAACACACTATAATACAATATAATTACAATTTAAGCTGATAAATCCAATACAGAGAGAAAGAATGTCCCAAAATCAAGGTAGGCCTTACTCTACTGCTGACGATAAGACGGCTGGAGAGCGAGGTGCTGCCAAGACGAGAGACGGCAGAAAAAAGGGACGAGGTCTCGTGATCCGCAAGTTTTTATACTGCAAGCTTTTATCTTTTCCCTCCGGCTGGAAAATGGTAACAGAGGAGCAAAGTACCGTGGGGGATGTAGTAGTCCTTCTCTTCTGAGAACCAGGTACACTACATGATGTTATGATGTGGAGTACCAATAACCGAAAATCATAAAGCCATGACACTATCGCAAATCCTTGATCCCCAGGCACTTTGGCAAGTGCTTTTGCAGGAAAGTAGTTTGATCCCATTCCTGCTCCTTCCTCCGTTCCCTGTTGGTTAGGACAGCCATGTAGGCTGCAGTGGATCATGCAGATCCTCTTACAGATCTTAGCAGTGTCTGCTTTGCAAGCAATAGCCTCCAGGTATAGCACAGGGAGAGCGTTTGGGTCAGCAAAGGGATCCCTGGACTATATGCGGACAGAATCCATGGTGGCTCTCCCCGATCCCTCCAGCCCCAAGTAGGGTGAGCTCCAGGTGCTCCAGAACAAAGCAGAAGCTAAATGGACATTCTCAAGACAACAGCTTCAAATTTCATCCTTAATGGATCTGGGCTCATCCTCATGGTCAGATCTCTACATTATAGGTGCCCGAAGGAGTAACCTGCAACTGAGAGCTGGAGTTGTAACTAAGGCAGATTTTCCCACAGGCCCGAACAGCAGTAAGATATCCAACACTCAGCAGCTTTCAGCTCTGCCCATTACTCAAACCTGGCCCATTCAAAGCACATTTCAAAGAAGGCTGTCGTCCTGGAAAGGTACTGAGCTGTTATAACTATCTGAACTTGGTTGCAGGGAGCGGAGCAGGGTGGGGAGTTTGTGATCCATTAACGACTCCAGAATCACTCAGCAGCAACACATCCTAGGGAGGCTGGGAGATATATGAGCTGCTTGTGAAAACAATTTTATTGTGAAAAGTGTTAAAGGCATCCTTTAAACTGCTCCTCCTTGGCAGGTTTTATTGGCAATTCATTTCTGTCACACCTCAGGTCAAGCTACTGTTGATCTTGCAACAATTTTTTAAAAAACATGTTTTCATTTAATTGGTGTCTCAAAGATTGTTTTGAATCCTATGTACGCCCAGTGACTGGCTGTCTGGATCCTCTTCCAAGTTGGCCTCCACAGCAAAATGTGAAATTTAAAAGCACTTTGCTTCATATAACTGCAATTGCTAAAGGACCACTGCCACACACTGGCAAAATTGGAAATCTATATTTTTCTAACATCCTGCTGACATTTTTTTATCCATCATCCTTGATTCCCAAACATTTGTGTGGAAACAAAATTCCTCTTTTCCAACCAGATTTCTCTCTTTCACAAGTCTAATCAGAGATGATGCATAACCTGCTCCGCAGGTGGCACCTACTACCAATATTGCCCGCTAACCATCTCCCCCAGTGCCACATCCACATGGTTCTTGAACACATCCAGGGACGGTGACTCTACCACCTCCCTGGGCAGCCTGTGCCACTACCTCACCGCTCTTTCTGAGAAGTAATTTCTCCTGATATCTAAACTGAACCTCTTCTGACACAGTTTGAGGCCATTCCCTCTCATCCACTCACTAGTTACACAGGAAAAGAGGCTGACCCCCGCCTCGCCACAACGTCTTTTCAGGTGGCTGTAGAGAGCGATAAGGTCCCCCCTGAGCCTCCTCTTCTCCAGACTAAACAACCACAGTTCCCTCAGCTGCTCCCCATCAGACTTGTGCTCCAGACCCCTCACAGCTTCATTGCCCTTCTCTGGACATGCTCCAGGGCCTCAGTGTCTTTCTTGTAGTGAAGAGCCCCAAACTGAACATGGTACTCAAGGTGCAGCCTCACCAGGGCTGAGTACAGAGGGACAATCACCTCCCTGCTCCTACTGGCTGCACTATTTCTGATAAAAGCCAGGATGCTATTGGCCTTCTTGACCACCTGGGCACACTGCTGGCTTGTGTTCAGCCAGCTGTCAGCTAACACTCCAGATCCGTTTCTTCTGTGCAGCTTTCCAGCCACTCTGCCCCAAGCCTGTAGTGAGGCATGGGGTTGTTGTGACCAAAGTGCAGAACACTTGGTCTTGTTGAACTTCATCCCACTGGCCTCAGCCCAGCTATCCAGTTATGGGAGGAATGCTGGGGCCAGCAGGAGGAGAGGGCTGGTCACAGCACAATGAGCTGAGCATTTGTACATAAACATTCTTGTAATAAATTGGCAAAGGATGGCCAATTCCTAAGAGGAGTGCTGACTGTAGTGGGTCTCTGAATTTGTGGAGCTCTCTGGGTGAGCAGATGAGGGCCTTCCATGTTTCATCAGACCCTGAGCAAGTCCTGGTGCCGTACCTCAAGGACAACCCCAGTTCAAGGGTAGCTTGTTCCAGAAATCTCCCCCAGGCTTTCAGTGCTGTCTCTGCATGACTGTTCCTGAGAATGTGATTAAACTTGTCTTGAAAGAGACGTTAACACAGGTTGGCAAGAATAACATCACTTGAGCTTTGGGTTCAGCTGGTGCCAACACTTCTCAGGCATTAGAGAAGGCCAAATCCTACAGCGATTACTGGCACAGATGGGTGGGGCCGAGGTTTCTCTTCAGTGCCCCAGCTCCATCATTTTGTTCTTCCAGCTGAGTGCTAGCAGTGACACTGCAGCCTAATGCACAGATCTGAGGAGAGAGTTCTGCTCTCTTTTTTATTAGCTCTGGCAAATGACTTACAGTCATGATTACAGAAGTTCATTTAAATTGCTTTTCTTGTTATCCTGGGGTTTGTCTTGTTTACAGGATAATTTTTTGCTCTATCAGTTTTCTAGCCAGACTTTTTCCTTCCCTGAAATTCATGACATTTCTTCTTGCTTGGTAAGAGTTCCTCAGAGCTGTCGGCTCAGTGCTGTGGTCTGCAGCAGAAGTTTTGTCAAAGCCTAGAGGAAGTTAGTAGGACTGCAGTGGAATGGAGATTAATTTTGAAATATTAACAATTTGGCTTCTATTTTGAAACATCTTCAGTTGTGTTCTGTAGTAACCCTGGAATTATTTTTGTTATCCACCGACAGCCTATATGAAGCTTACACCTCTTGTTAGACCTGCTTGGGAGATACTTCATCTGATTTTTAAAAGCATTTACAAGATATTGGGTTTCTTATATTCTCTACAAACACTGGTCAAACAGAACTGCTTAGAGAGGTGCCTGCTTCTCAGATAGAAGATGTTTCTTCCTCTGTTGCTGAACATCAACAACTATTCAGCGGTGTTGTTGACAAGGAGAAAAGCTGATGGGAAGAGCAGTTTCAGAAGACGTTATTATGCTCCAAGAACTCCAGCTTAGCAGAGTCAGAGCCTCCTTGTGCATCCCTGTCTTCCTGGTTCACTACAAAATAACTTTCATTGCACATGGAATGAACACCTTAAAAAAAATAGCAGGTAATGCTTCTATTAGTTACTCTAAAGCCTTGCAGTGGTGGGAATTTATTTTGTTTGACTAAGAAATCTCTGCTACCAACATGGTTTCAACCTTCTTTCTTTTTAACATTTCTCACCTCTAACGCCCCAGCTCTGCTGACTTGAAACTCACCTGCCACTACTCATTCGTAAACACATCCCCCAAACTGAAGCTGATGCTGTAAGACATGCTAAATGGTCACATTAAACTTTTGTCTAATAATTGTGGTCAGTTATAGCTGCTGTGTTGTTGTTGTTGTTGTTGTTGCAGCATTTTAATGACAGCAAAAACCTTAATATAGAATCAACCCTTCAAGCATACAAAAGATTTGCTTTTGTACATCTTATACTGCTCACCATGCCTGCAATATATATTGGCAAAGCATTTCTGCCAGTGTGCACTGCCTGCGTGAAAAGGGTTGGGCTGTGTAGTTACTCAGGCAGAACTTTTACGTCTAAACCATGTCCAAAACCCTTAGCCCCCATAATTACTTGGTAGAGGCAGCAGAGCTTGTGTATCTGAATTATGTGAGTGGGTGCATCAGAAACAGGTCAAGAATGGAGGCTACTTCTCCCCTCTGAATTTAGTAATTTCAAGTGGGTACTCAATATATTTCTGCAGCATTCATTAAGTAAAATAGCACTCTTTTGCTGAAGACTATAATATTCCTACTTGATTTTTTCCTCTTTTATTGGAAAGGTGGGGGTGGAAAGAAGCAGGTTCCTCTTTTATGAAATGTAGAGCCTTCAGGTGTTGCTGTTCCAAGTGTCAAACATTCTCTGTGAGCCTTTAAAAGGAGAGGCTGCTGCACACTTTTTCACTACATCTTGTTTGTACCGAGATTTCTAGGAGTTCAGTCTCCTTTTGTAGTAAGCATTCCTTACTTCTTTTTAGAATAATTTTAGTTGAAAGCTTTTCTTTTACAGAAGCATACAGAATCATATAATCACAGAATGGTTTGGGTTCGAAGGGACCTTAAAGATCTTCTGGTTCCAACCATCTACCATGGCAGGGACATCACCTGCTAGATCAGGCTATCAGGCTGCCCAGGGGCTCATCTAACCTGGCCATGAACACCTCCAGGTATGAGATATCCACAGCTTCTCTGGCAATCTGTTCCCCAGTAACCTGCCTCAGCACCCTCTGAGTAAAGAATTTCTTCCTGATGTCTAATTTAAACCCCCTCTCTTTTAAGTTTTCTTTCATTTTTCATCAGCTTTTGATACAATGTAATTGGCTGCTTAATAATTAATTAGATCTATGTAGTATTTTAAATAATTATATATATAGTACACTTACTTTGGAAAGCCTTTTAACCTCAGCAGTCAACAGATCAGTGAACAGTTAGCCATGGTGCATCAATGTACTGGGGCCCGATTTCCTTCAGTAGCTCAGACTGCATTTAGTGCAGCCAGGATGACAGTGAGAGATGTCCATAAAACCCAAAGGACTTTGCCCTCAAAACAATCTCAGACCAAGCACAAACAGCCTGACTGGGAGAAGTGGTGAGCCTGTCCATATTTTTCTTGCTCTGGAAGAGATGGCAGTGAGTACCAGTGGACCATTCAGAACTTGCAGTGTCTGAGGTTCTTCGATAAGGAGAATGTCAGTGTGCCTGAGAAGCCTTCTGATTTGGGTTTTTCAGGTGACATTCACTGGGAAACATTTTCAATACTTATCCACCTGCCAAAATGTCTAGACTCTTTTTGCAGGTGAAAGGACCCAACACAGGCTTTCCTAGTGGCTTTACTCTTTGGGTTTTGTTGTTGCCCTCTTCTGTATTTCTCAATAAATTGGTCCAAATTTACGAGTGCTGATGGATGGGTGCCTGCCAAAGATGCTCCTACACTCAGCTTTTCATAAACCTGTAAAATCCCAAAGCCTGCAATAAGCTGTTGGGGAAGCCACTCAGTATACAGGGTGGAGGAACAAGGCTGACTGCATGGCTGAGCATCCTTTTCCCAACTCTTGCCACTGTCCTGTGCTGCCTCTGCTGTCCACTTGCCCTTTTTGTAGTTTCACCCTCTTACAGCATCCACTTTTCCTACAAATCTCAGAAATTCTCTTGTCTATATATTCAGAAGATACTAAAATGCCAAATAAAAGATGATTGCAGCTACATGCTGTGCTAGGACAATCCTTGGCATGTCTTGAGGCATTTTTATAGCTGAATTTTAATTTACTATATCAAAAGCTGTTTGAAGCAGAAAGTACATTTGCCCTTGCTTCTCATCCCAGCACCAAACACAATACGAGTCTTTGTATGTGAGGGTTGTGCAGAACACAGGAGCTCTCGCCTCCTGGTTTTGCAACCGGCTCTCCATACCCCGCTGGAGAAGAGGCCCCAGAGTTGGCTGCAGCTCTCATAGCTTGGCCGGAGTGTCCCAGCATGTTTTTCAGCTCTGCATCTTCTCTCTGTCCTCTGTGGCCTCAGTCAGCCCTTGTACAAATGGGTTCTCACTCCAGCTAGAGCAGGAATGAGCAATCCCCAGGACAGAAACCAATGGGTCAATGCAAGCCTCATTCAAGCTTTCATTCGTGCAAGCCATTCACTCATGCAAGCCTTCATTCAAATGAGACTGTCTCCTTGAGAGAGGAGGTATTTGCATAAAGCTCTTCTTAGGAAGGGGCTTATTTCTTTGTTACTTTTAAATTTCTGATGCTTTGAGATGCAGTTTTTTGGAGTGACTGCAGGACCACCTTTCATCCTGGCATGCTGTTGTGTGATGTTTGGAGGAGCTGCTTGCTTTTATTAGCCCACTATTTGTAACTTATCTGCAGAAATGAGTCCTCCATAGCCAACCTCAAAAGAAAAATATTATCCTCTGGAAACAGAGATGGTCTCGGGACTTTATGTCTGTTTACAGCAGACAGATCAAATGCATAAATTAAAAGGGTAGGTAGAGGTTCTGAAAAGTTTAAGCCAGCCAGGGAACTGGCACAGTACACTATGTACATTTATTAGGGATAGGGTTTTTTTTTTTAATGGGAAACATTGCTTTTTCATGTCTGACTTTTGCAGTTCCAGTAAGATATAAAGTTGCATGTGAAGCTGGTGGGAACACCATGACACCCCTCTGTGACAACTGGCTCCCTGGTACAAGACCTTGGCATTCAGAGACAGCAGAGGGGAAATCCTGGATCAGGACTGAGAGCTGAATGAAAGCACAGCTAATAGCTGGAAGATTTAAATGCTGTGGATAGGAAGTGCGTCTCCGAAAGACCCTCATGGGCCTTTATTTGAAGGAGATAGCACTAGAGGTGGCAGCAGTGGAGGGTCATCTGGGGTTTTTGCCCTCTGTTTCTAGCGTAAGCCTACTTTCTGCCCTCAGGTACCCCAGAGGATAATCCAGGCTGGAGGTCAATGCATATTGCCTTCAGCATTGGTGCTCTCCAGGCTGGTGAGAGCATGCCGAGCAGCCGAGGTCCTGTGCTGGGAGCCAGCCGTGTTTCCACTTGCAGCCACAGGCTAAATGGAAACCAGACGGGAACTTCTCCAGCCCCACAGGGCTCGCCTTCCACAAGGTCTGCTATTAATTAAGGCTGAAGGGGAGGTTCTGAATAACTCCTTTGTGGAACAGAATACAGAATACACACAGTCAAAACCCAGCTGACAAACACAACAAAACTGACTTCATGGTTTCTTATGAGAAAACCATTAATGGCTGGAGAAATGAAGAAACACTTTGTTCAAGTCACTAGTGTGAATGCAGCATATTCAGATTACAAAGCCATCCTGCCCTGCTATAATAAATATCATATAGCTTTATCCATGGGTGACCAGGTATATAAAAGCCAGTAATAACACATTAGGTTTCAAGTTAGCATACAGTACCTACTATTACATTTTCACAGAGCTCACTCACAGAAAGGGTCAGTGCTTCAACATCATCCAGTGCTTCCAACTCAGCAAACACTGATGGGGAGGTCACTCAATACCCGCACAGCCCTGGCTGGCCTTCAGTTCTTTGTTCTTGCTCTCCCCTTGTGTCAGTGCTCAAGGGAGAGGGAGGCTACGCGCTAAAAGGTTTAATAAATAAATATCTCCTCCACCTCTGTGACATGTCATCTTCTTTTCCAATTTGGTGTACATTAGAGTCTAATGATGAGTAGTGACATGTTGCTCAAACAGTCAGGCGGGAAGAAAAAGAAAAAAAAAAAGATTATACTCAGGGAAACATTTAGAGTCTCCAGACCGCATTCACGGTGGATTTTGATGGTGTTGCTATGTGGCAGGTCAGAGCAAAGGCTGAAGCAAACTTCTCTCCCTCTACAGGCTGCAGAAGCTGTACTCACCATGTTTTACTTACTGCCAGCACTCAAAAGCATCTCAGAGGTGTCCAAGCCTGGTTGTCTCAAAGAATCATAGAATCATTAAGGTTGGAAAAGACCACTAAGATCACCTAGTCCAACTGTCCACCTACCACCCATAATGTGGACTAAGCCACATCCCTCAGTGCCACATCCACATGGTTCTTGAACATCTCTGGGCCCAGTGATTCCACCACCTCCCTGGGCAGTCTATTCCAATGCATCACCACTCCTTTTGAGAAGAAATTTTTCCTAATATCCAGCCTGAACCTCCCCTAGCACAACTTGAGGACATTGCCTCTTGTCCTGTTGCTGTTACCTGGGAGAAGAAGTTGACCCCCACCTTGCCACAACCTCCTTTCAGGTGGTTGTAGAGAGAGATAAGTCTCCCCTGAGCTTCCTCTTTCCCAGACTGAGCAATCCCAGATCCCTCAGCTAATCCTCATAAGACATGTTTCCTAGTGTGGACAACTCTTGCAAAGGCTGGTTAGCCACTCTCCGTGATGCTTGTGAACCTGGCAGTGCTGGTGCACCCAGGGCCACCCTTAAGTCAATCTATGAAGCACAGATCCAGAAGGTCCTGGTTTGGTCTCGTGCCGCATTCTCCCTTCAGGCATTAGAACCTGAATCCCCTGAAGTTAGCAAACATCTTTCTGTCTGCACCAACCTCTCAGCTCTGTCTGGAGGTTCCTCTCCTACGCTGCAGGTGAGTGAGTTGTAGATGAGACTGCAAAACGCATTTGAGGTCTTTGAGGTCTGTTCTAACCTGGGAACCCAAGCCGCTTGTGGAAAAAGGCTGCCACCATGCCAAGCCAGCATTACAGGCGTAAATCGGGATATTTTTCTGTAATATAACTGTTAACATCCAGAAACAGTAATTTCTAACCTTTTGTCACAATCCCCAAAAGAAAGAAATTCAGATCAACTCACAGTACACATAAGGTTTCCAGAAAAACAGCACCTTATTTTCTCCCTGATTTCGCAGCAGTTATAATTGACTGTCCATGTTTGTCTCCATCATTGTGAAGATTTTCATGGATCAAAGCATGCCAACTGGAATGAGAAATAATTGTTTTACCTCCAGAATGCAAAAAGAACTAACTACAAAATAAATCAGGAATTCCTGCTTCTACCTAATGGACAATGGATATCTTATTTCACCTTTACCAGCTCTCAGAAGCCTGAAATACTCAAATGCTGAGGTGTGCAAATTCAGCAACAGTTTCTATGGGCTGTATTGCAAACTACTTAGTCACTCCACAACAAATCCTCTTTACAGACTTATGATCTGGGTTGATGGTTAATGTTTCACAATTGTTATCCAACAACTTCAAGCATGAGGTTCGTCCTACCTCTTTACCTTGCTTGTCCTGTCACTTACAAGACTAACTGTTCTCAGGCCCATGAACAAGAAGATGTTTGAACCATTATTTTGGTAAGGAAGATGTGCTGAAAGTAACCGTGACCATGCATCATAAGCTTTCCAGACAAAAAGCTGGCTCAGCATCTCAGATTTGGCCTACTAAGATCAGGAGACCACGTCAGATCCACCACTGTTGCTGCAGTTCAGTACTCACCTGCCCACAAGGCTCTGCACTCTTTTCTGATGGGTGCGCAGAGATCTTCTCTTCACACCTGGCAGGAAGTGGATTCTCCTTCTCTCTCCCTCATTTCAAATGTGTGATCATAAAATTTGTGGTTTATACATAGGTACAGATCAGCTACTGCCCTCCTCCATGAGATGCTATAGAGACAAGGATCTTTTTTACAGACACCAATCTCAAAAACAACTGGGAATGCTAAAACAAGTCTTGCCACATTTGGATTTTCAGTGCTCTTCTCTCCTGGCTTCTCAGACTCTTCTGCTGAGAGAACATACAGTTTTATTCAAAAAGATGACCTGGACAGTATGAGTAGGGATTACTGCAGAGAACTGAAAGACCTGACTTTTTCCTCCCCCAAAATCTCTACTATATTATTTGGTACACAGGTGGCCTTAGAAAGACTTCTCACTACAAGCCCTTCATGATTTTAGGTAACTAATTAGAAATATTGAAGATGACGTCAAGTTTCCTCTTAAGATAAGATAAGAACTTGAAAGGGACCACTGAAGGGCTGAACAGGGTAATCACCCAGACCAAAAAAACACACTTCCAAGTGAACACAAGCACCCATGGTTTTCACTCTCCTCCTCTCAGTAATGCAAGCATGGTCTTTAGGTCATTTAACACGGATGGTTACAGCTCCCAGCTGTGCACTAAGTGGGACTGTGGCAGGGCAACTGGCACCCCTCTAAATGTGTAACACTTTATTTCAGTGACTTGCCTCCTCAAGCACTTACTCAAGTTGCAATTAATTTAGTGCACACATTTCCTCTTCCTAAGATTTCTCTTGTTTCTTCACAACTGTCAGAACTCCCCTTCTTCCTCTTGGTTATTTTTGGTCTGCATTTCACACCATGGCTTTCTGCTTTCATCCGTAGGATGAGCTACCTGTTCTTCCAGTCCAGCTACTTCTTTAGGCCCTTCAGGAAACACTAAGGAGCAGGTTGTTTCTTCTCACTCCACTTCAGCCAAACCACAGGCTACTTTTTAAATATCCGCTCTGGTGACCACAACGCTGCAGGAGCTGTCTTCCTCCTGGCTCTGATCCCAGCTCCCTTTGAGTAGATCATCACATCAGCCTAACCTACTGAATGCAAGGACCTACTTACTCAGCATTTTTACCTTGCCCTGTGATTTCTTGTACATGGTGTTATTCAACAGGACAAATGCAGCCTTGAGTAGTACCAAAGAACCTGTCGTATTTGCACATTCAAAACTTTATTTTTTTTTCTGAATAGATCTTCTTCTAGCTGGATTGTATGTTTGACAATCATGACAAAATAATCCAAGAGCAATATTTCTGCCTCTTTCCAAGTGATATCCATATATAAGATTTCTCACCAAGTCTTCTTCCAACTTGAAAGGATTAGCTGTGCTTGCTCTGTTCAAAGTTCACAGAATAGAAATTCATTTTGCCAAGAGAGACCAGCATGGAGCACTTTCCTCCAAAGAACTAATGGGACAGAGCTAGGAATGGATGGGAAAAGATGGCTATGAATAGAAATTAAATCCTGGGCTCAATTATGTCCTCCAATTACTACACTTAATGTAATTTGGACTTAGCTATATAACAGATCGGTTGTCAACCACTTCATTAGGAAAAAAGTAATAAATATCACTTTGTCCGTATGTAAACCTCTATTTTTCCACTGAAGAGAGCATTTATTTCTACAGCCCATATTCTCCACAGAACCAGATAATGAAATTGAGATGGGGAAGAATGTAAAAATGTGATAGGTAGAAAAAAGAGAGAGTTCTTTCTCTGAGAAAGATACCACAAGATGCAGTAACCATTGCAAAAAATGAATAGCTGTGAACTGATAAATCATTTTACGTGGGTAGCTGTTGGATACTGAAACAAGACAAAAATTTTGTGGAGAAAAGTGGTGGATAAGGGCTATCTTTTAAAGTCTTTGGTTTTGAGGTTATCAGCATAAGGTGCTTTAACAAAATTATGCTAAAAAAAGTGAAGGGGTGGTAAGAAGTTCCTCAAAATTGGTATCTTTTCTAGAATCTCAAACAAAAGATCACTTAACATTAGCACATGGGTTCATTGCGGCCATTGTGACAGTCAAAGCTATAGTCATCAGACTGTTATTTCTCCATGTGTCATGTTCTTCCTTCACTGTTATTTTTTTTAAATGTAGGCCCACGCACAGATTTTGTCCAAAGCACTATTATAAATATTGTTTACATTTCTATACATCGAATGGTTTATTACAGCAATTTTGAGTGATTACAGCTCTGCACAAGAATTTTTCAATGTCAAAGCAAGAAGATAGTTGAAATTCTGCTTGAAAGCCATTTCTATTGCACACAGGGTATGAAAAGAAAAGGGTCATGTATTCTTAGCATTTTAATGATTTGATAGAGTATTAAAGCTTAGGTTTGAACACACAACAAAGTACAATGAGTCTGTCCTTTGGAAGCCAAACAAAAGCCCAAGTTAGCTGCTGAAACCCCCACTTCAAGAGAGATAACAATGTTGTGAGAGGATCCAGCTGTTCACCAGACCTTCTTGTTCACTCTGTGGACATGACGGCTCTGCATCATCCAGAGAACCCAAGTGCCCATCCATGAAGAGCATTCGATCACCAGACCATTGCAGATGGCTATGGAAAACACCTCTAGGTGTTAAGGACTAGAGGTAATGTCCTGAAGTTGCACCAGGAGAGGTTCAGATTGGATATTAGGAGAAATTTCTTCTCAGAAAGAGCGGTGAGGCAGTGGCATAGGCTGCCCAAGGAGGTGGTGGAGTCACTGTCCCTGGAGGTTTTTGAGAACTGCGTAGATGTGGCACTGAGGGACATGGTCAGTGAGCATGGTGGGGGTGGGCTGATAGTTGGACTAGTTGATCTTAGAGGTCTTTTCCAACCTCTATGAATCCATGATTCTCTGCAACCACTGCCTTCCAGTTCCAAAGTGAAATTTCAAAACTCAACTGGGGAAGACCTTGAGCAATCAGATCTGGCTTTGCAGTTAATCATGCACAAATCTGGGGACATGGCTGGAGGCCATCCCGTCACAGTCAAATTGCTTCTCTATGCCATGAAAACAATGTATTTTTTATACCAAATCAGTTAACATTTGGATTCAGTTCACAGAGAGCTTCCATTATGCTGAAATCACCATTTAGTTACTTATTTATTGGGCTTAATCAGCACTGGAAAAATGCCTCTCAATCTTACCAGTAAAATAAGAGTCATATGACATTTGAAAATCATTGAGTTTCACTGAGCACCTGCTGTCTTATTATTATTGAGAGAGAACTACATGTAACTCTAAAAATAGGGACTGAAGAAATCCCATAAGAAATTCTCTGCGTACAATTTCTGAAAAATACACTCATTATCTAGCTAGAAACTTTGGCTGTCAGCTAAATGCATTTTTGGGACATACAGGAAGAAACAACTCAGAACCTACTCCTCTGAGTATCTAAAGAAGAAATTTCTACCCCTTTGAGAGCTGAATCATACCGTGCTTTCATTTACAGAGTTCCTATTCACTCCAGTAGTCAAGTATGCTCAGGAAGTACATATACAAAAAGAAAGGAGCTTTTTCTAGACAGGCAAACAGCAAGATGAAAGGCTATTGTTTGCAACTTGCCAGTAGAGCAGAGAGAGCCAGACCAGAGACCTTAATGAACGTAGCACAGGACTTAAATCTTTTGCCATTTTTTTGGTCTGAGTGTTTAGGGTTTTTCTCTAAGTGAGACTGCACCAGAAATACACTCTCAAATACATTATTTTAATCACTCTTGGTAAATTAAGCACAATGCACTCCTACTTCCACATGGAGATTACAGTAGATCACATGTTGATTTCCGTCTGTCCATAATCTGCTCCATATTAAATCGAATTCACATAATACCTGCAAAAGTAAAGAACTAAATCTCTCCTACAAGGTGTTAAATGTAGGTAGGTTGGTTTGGGTTTTAGCACAACTAATCCCATTGTTTCTTCTCCCTTTGGCAGACAGACTCTCTTTAAAGTACTTCTCAAAGCACCTCCTTTCAGCAGACACCACCTTCCCTTTGCTTTGCCTCTTTCTGGGGTTTCTAGGTACTTCCTAACTACAGATATTGTAGCAACAGACTGCAAAAGGCTTCAAGCATGAATGCCATGGAAAGGTTAGCCACAGGGCAGGCCGTAAGCCAGGGAAAAGGATCTCATGCCTGAAGGCTTCTGGGCTTTACTCCTATTATCTCTCTTTTTAATGATTGGTATTACTTCTCCACACCGTGCTTCTGGCACTGTTACGATGACAAGATTATCTGTCACAACGCAAATTGAAGCTGGAGATGCTGGTTCCAGGGGATGCTCTGAGTAGGGCTCAGTGCCAGCACTCAGCCTGCCCTGCGCCCACGCTGCCTGGCTGGGAAGAGGGAGAATAGCATGGGTTTCCTCTGGGAAACACTGCAGGTCTCTGGACTCTGAGAGCAACAGCTGCTCAGCAGCCAGGTTTGAAATGCTTTACTTCATAGATTCAAGCAAATCTGATAACATGTTCAGGGAACAGGAAGGTAATATACTGTATCACTTGCTGTAAAGATTAAACCAACAGCAGATAAAACCTTAGCAGATTAAACTAGCAGACTAGATAAGTGCAGATATTATTCAATGTTGTTATTAATCTGTAACACCAGATGAGACAATTAATTCATTTACTAATCAGTTGTTTACATCTCTCTCAATTTTTAAAGCAAAAATCCATCCCTGGCTGTCCCCAGGGCTGTCACCGCATCAAGACCATAGCATCAGGGTTGAGGAGCCCCAGTTCCCAAGCTACGCCTGCTGCTCCATTGCCTCCTAAACACCTTTCGCACCTCAGCTTTGCTTACCCTATCACTAAGCAGCCAGCCCTCTATCAGGAGCTGCACCACATTGCTGAAACTAGCTGCAACAATAGCAGGTTCCTGCCATGTTTTACAGACAAACATTGTGGGAACTCTGAGTTTTGCACTCACCTGTGCTCAGTGCATCCTGGAACACTGGAGTAATGTGCCTTGATAGTGGAAAAGAGGAGGGGAGGAGAGGGTTCTGCAGGAAGAAAACCTGGCTTCCACACTCCAGGTCCTCCATCTTCCTCTGAAAGAAATAGAATCACAGAATCATTAAGGTTGGAAAGACCTCTAAGATCACCTACTCCAAATGTCACCCCATCACAACCTTAGCATTAAACCATGTCCTTCAGTGTGACATCTACCCTTTTCTTGAACACCTCCAGGGGCAATGACTCCACCACCTCCCTGGGCAGCCTGTGCCACTACTCTTTCTGAGAAGAAATTTTTCTTAATATCCAACCTGAATGCAGTGATGCTGGAGGGCTGTGACATCTTGTCTTAGCTCTCAGATAGCACATATCAAGCATTTGGATCAATTTTCTTCCATGCTGCATGAGGCAGAAAAAGTGGAGATGCTGCCTTTTTGTCTCTTAGGCCTCAAAATACCCTTTTATAACCAGGTAGAGTGACTTTCATATTTCTCTTTTTTGCATTCTCTGTCTCCTTACAGAAAAGATCCACATGAAGGCACCCACACTTCCCATTTTCTTACAACAGACTCATTACACATTTTAAACTCAAATGTACTCTTCTGGAGGTACTCACTGTCTCTGTTTTCAGAGAGAATGATGGAGAAAGCCCGTTACTAAGATTTTGTTCCTTATTCCACAAACATGGGACCAGATTCCTTAAAAGGGACAATAATCTTTCCATGATGTGTCTCACTGCACAAATTAAAATATCAACATGAAACATAAAAATGACTGTTTCTTAGAATGAGATCTTTCTGGTCTCATGCTTATGAGATGAAGTAACAGATCCATCTCATCTCATGTAAGCTGGAGACCTTGATGGCAGAGTCTGCCTCCAAGCTAGATTACCTTCAATGGATGGGGTAAACAAATTGTAGAAGCTTCATCAATCCATCCTGAAATCAGTGACTAAAATAGATGCAATTATTCACTTTCTGGAAGTTCCTGTCTCTCTCCAGTAAATACAGAGGGATTTTTTAGGAATTGACATAGTAAATAATAGCTTTTTGTTGTGATAGCACAGTCCTATTCAAAACACTACCATAACACCCATTTACTGCAATGGCTGCAGTGTTTCACCCAGTATTTCGAGAGAAGCTGTGGTTTTATGTCACAGCTGGTCCCAACGGAGGGCTTGGATGGCTGCAGGAACTCATGTGGGGCTCCAGCTGAGTCAAAACACTGCTCATCAAGAGGTTTCCCAGCAGCCTGGTGGCCAAAGAGGCAGTTTCCTCATCCTTTTATGGCTACAACAGGCAGTTCTCATCCCACTCTCTCCAGCCTTCCTTTGTAGGTGAGCTGCGTGATGGTCACACCATACACCAGCTCAGCAGTCATGCTGTCTTTTCACATTCGGAGGATAGAGGGAAACACCAACCAGAAGAGTTTCTCCACCAGTCAGTAGAAATGCCAATGGGAGAAAAGCAAGTGAAGTGCAAGAAATGCTTGCTCGGTTCACACATTCCACACTCACTGCCTTTTTGAGGCATAGATCCGTGCAGGAATCGCTTCCAGACATCTCCATCTGTGAAGGCAATGGGAAAATCCCATTAGGAGCAGGGTTGCAGACTGGATATTCCAAGTGCCAGAGCTGAGATGGCTTTGCCAGCTGCTTTGCAAAAAGTTATGCCTTGCAATCAGGGAGTAAAAGCACAAAGCAGCATACTTAAACACCTGTTTTGCACAGGACCACAAACTCCCTCGTGCCGTTTCCCCTCATGGAGCCGTAGCTCAACAGCAGGTACGGACAGCTTTGCAAAGAGCAGTTGTGAACACATTAGCAGGTGTAACATCAGGCGGCTCAGATGTTTAAAAAACACATCCAGAAAGGTGCTGATTATTTGAGGTTGTTCCTAGAGAAGAAAAGAGCTCTGCTCCTGCAGCCCAAGACCTGGTGCTGGGGTAACATTGTGCCCTCCGAGCTGCCTTCTAGGCTGAAAACTGCCATGGTTCCGTGGTCCATGAGGAAAGTGCCCTCCTCCTGAAGGCATGCACCTGCACTGAGCAGTGCCAGCCGCTCAGCTGGCAGAGGAAGAACCCTGAAAATAGGATATCTTAAGAGGTCAAACTGGGACACAGATGAAATATTCAGTTGTTTTTCTAAAATGCTGTGGTTTTTGAGGAAGGACAGTAGTGTGTAACCCTGTCCCTGCTTCTCTAGTGGGTTTATTTTCAGCCTGAATTTGTATTATCCTTTGGGGGATCTCTCACTCCCCAGAAGACTGCCCTTAGAGGAGGGAAAGGTGAAGTGAGAGAGACCAGACTCACATCCACCCTTAAAGGAAGAGCATAATCATCACAGTTCCAGCCTTTAAAAGCAATCACTGCTGGAGAGAAACAAAACTAAAAGTCTTTTTTTTAAGAGCTGGATGATTTGAGGAACAATGACATCAGCCTGGCTAACGTAATTCCTCAGAAAGCGTCAGAAATGACTAAACAACAGAACACAGACTAGAACACTAAACCCACAAACACTTGCACACCAGTAACATGATTTGTGACAAGTTTCTCTCAGGAAGTTTCCAGCAAGTGCAATATTTTATATGCTTTAATGATCCGGAGGAAAACAAGAAAGATGTTAGATATCACACACCTAAGCATGCATCTGTAATGCAGAACACCCCATCACAGAGCATCCTAACAATGCACCCACTGACAAATGAGCTTCTGAATGGCACGACAGCAGTATTCTTTCGAGAGAAGCAGAAATTGTTTTCCTCTACTTGTTATTACAACAAATATCCACTCTGTAGATGAAAGTTGTTAAAGAAAGCTCTAAGGCCAAGCCAGGACATGGCAAAGCAAATGGAGTTGGGCTCAGGACTGACCCTCGGCTGTCAACAGAGCCCCATATGAGAGCCAAGCTCACACTACCTTCACCACGCATAAAGTTCAGTCAGCCCCAGGCCACCAGGATCAGGGAGGTGATCATCCCTCTGTACTCAGCACTAGTGTGGCTGCACCTCAAGTGCTGTGCTCAGTTTTGGGCCCCCTTGCTACAAGAAAGACACTGAGGCCCCGGAGCATGTCCAGAGAAGGACAACAAAGCTGTGAAGGGTTTGGAGCACAAGTCTGATGGGGAGTGGCTGAGGGAACTTGGATTGCTCAATCTGGAGAAGAGGAGGCTCAGGGAAGACCTTATCACTCTACAGCCACCTGAAAGGAAGTTGTGGTAAGGTGGGGATCGGTCTCTTCTCCCACATAACTAACAATAGAACAAGAGGGAATGACCTCAAGTTGCTCCAGGGGAGGTTCAGGTTGGATATTAGGAACAATTTCTTCTCAGAAAGAGCGGTGAGGCATTAGAAGAGGCTGACCAGGGTGGGTGTTGGAGTCACCCTCCCTGGAGGTGCTCAAGAAACATTTGGATGTTGTACTAGCAGATAATGGTTTAGTGGGGAAATATTGGTGGTAGGTGGACAGTTGAACTAGATGATCTTGGAGGTCTTTTCCAACCTTGGTGATTCTATGATTCCATGAGTACAGTTTTACAGTCTAGCCACTTCCATTCAGACACACAGAGACAGCCTGTGACAAAGTGGTGAGTGGCTTCTGTCTCCATGACTTGCTGAGGAAGCATTGTGCTGTGTGCCCGTGTTGGATGTTGACTTGATCGCTGGCATAGGAGCAATGGACAGCAAAGCACACATGCACTGTGATGGAGAGCCAAAGGCTGTTCCTGCTATGAACGTTGTGTCCTGAACCATGGTCCACATCTCTACATACAAGTTTTTTTCCTAAAGTTTGTCCAGCTGTGTACAGCATAAAGCTTTCCAGGAAGACATTTCGTACAGAGGAATACTGTAGCTGCATTCACTTCGTTTGAGGCCTCTGTTGCTTTCCCATCCAAATAATACATGTACAAATTTTAAATTGTTTAAAATGAATTGAACAGAAAAAATAAAGAAGGAAAATACTCACCCCCAAAACCCTGGGTGAAACTTTAGCAACCAAGCTGCGATTAAGATGTGCATGAGTCATTTAAGCCTGGGCCCACTGGGCTCCATGGATTACTGTAGCACCCAAATTTTTCCAGAACTGCCAGACAAGTTTACCACAGCAATTAAGCTGTCTGCCATCTGTAAAAGATTTACCCAAGAGTTTTCTTAATGTTTTTTTCCTCCTGAAATACATTCAGCTTAATTCTTTCAACATTTTGCCTATCATTCAAGTCCATATACGTTAAGTATTGCAGAGCTGGCTAGATTTTTGAGGGCAACTTTTCCTTCTAAGGATTAGTTGTGCACTGGTGCACTGAAATTTTATATATAGAGTAACACTCTGAATATGAATTATTTCTTGAGAAACACTGCACCTATTCTTGGGAATGGAGAAGTAAAAACTTTACTAGGAATTTCAGCCAAGGAACTGAGATTAACACTCTTTATTCTTCTCCCAAATGGTGAGTTATTTTCAGAGTACTAGACCAGACTTGAGCTTAATGTCTCCGTCGCACTGTATTAAAAGTGCCCTATGAGTAAATAAGTGCACTCACAGAGTGACAATGAAAGACCTGAATCCGAATTCTTCAGCGTGTTGGAGAGAGTTCACATTTTCTCGGCCACATTTAGCGCACCTCACAGTCCAAGAAAAACAGCAGTTAGAGAAACTGAAGACTGTTCTTGATGTTTCCCTTCCATCGACGTTGAGCATGAGCTAGTTGTTCCCAATGGCCTTGCACTGGTGGGGGTTTTCACTTTTCTGTATGGAAACTATTTGAAGGCACTTTGTTTTGGCAATTCTCTAAATGCGGGTTGATTAAACGAACAATAACCTGTCCGTACCACTTTATTTCTCTTCCTGATCATTTATGCTTTTATTGAAACTTTTGTTCTCTCACCATGTGCCCAAATACTGTCTCCTAAAATAATCTCTGAAAAAGTAGCCCAATCACACTTAAAAACTAGCAGAGAATGGATGACCTTCTTTTTGTCACATAGGCACAGAGTCCTATTTGGAGCTTGTCTGTGACAAAACTGGGAACAACTGTATGCTGCTTCCAGTTCTGTATGTGCTTGTGTCCCGTTCTGAGCTCCCCAGTTCATAAGAGACAGGGATCTCCTGGAAGGATCCAGCAGAGGGCCACAAAGATGATAAAGGGCCTGGAGCATCTCCCCTATGAGGAAAGGCTGAGTGACTCAGGTCTGTTCATCCTGGAGAAAAGAAGACTGAGGGATCTGACAAATGTTTATAAATATCTAAAGGGAGGTGGGAGGCAAATGGATGAGGTCAGGGTCTTCTCAGTGGTGTGTGGTGAGACGACAAGGAGCAATGACCTAAAACTTGAACATAGGAAGTTCTGTACAAACATGTGGAAGAATTTCTTTGTGTTAAGAGTGACAGAGCACTGGAACAGGCTGCCCAGAGAGATTGTGGAGACTCCTTCTATGGAGATATTCAAGAACCCTCTGGATGCCAATCCGTGCAACCTGCTGTAGGGAGCGTGCTTTGGCAGGGGGGTTTAACTCGATGATCTCTTGAGGTCCCTTCCAACCTCTGTGACTCTGCGACTGCAAACCGTAAGGTAAACTCAGTCCTTAAAGAAATAGAGAACGAGCACAAGAATTTTAGCAGCACCCAATAAACAACTGCATAACTGAGAAGAGCTGCAGTTACAAAAAGAAATAGCTAAATCTCTCACCTGGGTTTGTGTAAGGCCTTTGAAATCCTTGAGTGACAAGAGCTATCTGTAAAATATGAAGTTATCCCTTACTGCTCAAACTTCATGCTAAATTTTGGGATGGTGGTTCTGCACATTTACAAATGATTGGCTTAGCCTCAGTAATTTTATAGCTGATGCTCCACATTCATTAATTAACACAAGATTTTCTGGTTTCTACTTTTAGTTTCTTATTATGTGTTTTTTACTGTTTCTGGAACTGAATTTCATCATCTGGTCACACACCTGGGGAAAGCACCCAAAATCAAAGAGAAGTCTGATACTGCATCGGCTGATAGATGAACAGTTTGCTGGGACTATGGCGCTGCATGGGTTCCCCCAGCTGGGCCTGAAGCCCTGCTGGCCACAGCCTGTGTGGGGTCTTATGGAAGCCTCTGGTCCCTTCTCTCCCCATCACCCTGATGTGTGCCTGGGGGCGTGGAGTCTCATCTTCAGAAACCTGCTGCAAGGCAGTGGGTGCAGTCAATCCTACCAGCAGCCCCAGGGACTAGTCCTCGGGCTCACCATGGTCGGCTGCAATATCTGCACCAGGGCTGGGGCAGGCAGCTCACTCTGCTCTGGAGCTGCCACTCATCATTCCTCCATCAGGCATAACGGCACCAGACCCTCAGCCGTGGGTAGCATCTCTGGCTCTCTGGCTGGGATGTCTATACCACAGTTGCTGAAGCTGATGAACATCAGGCCTTTTGCAGGTTATATTACAACGTAGAGAAGTGCAACAAACATTTGGTTTTGGTTGGGATGCTGAAAGCCCACCAAACTGTATGTGGGGGGGGGCAAACAAAACAGTGGGGTTAAGCCTTGGCGCTGTCAGTGCCAAAGAGGCTTGCTGCTACACCTCTCATCTGCTGCTGTGTTTATTCCTTTGGTTATAGTACAAGTGCTGGTGAAGGAGGAGCTGAAACAGATGTCAAGAGGTTGCACTGATTTAAACCAGTGAAGGGCTTCACTGTTTGCTCTTCCCCCAGTACAGAAAGGAAAGTTTACAGCACTAAAATGAGGTGTCTGCCCTGCCCCACTTTACACACACTTTCAAAAATATCGTTGCTATTAGTGTATGTTTAGGCACTAAAAAAATAACAATAATCAGCAGCATAGTACATTCTTTCCATTAAATATTTTTATAGCCCCTGGGCCCCGAGCTGCTCCCACAGAATAGGAGACACAAAAAATATGGACAAACTTCCACACAGACTGCAAGTCTACAGCTGCCCAGGGAGGCCAAGAGGGAACAAGTACACCCGTGCCCCAAGCACGGCAGTGGCAGGGGAGAAAAGAGGGAGAAAGGGTAGCTGTCACGCCGCCAAAGAAGGGGATGGAGAAAATCATGGTCAGATGTACTGTTGTGACCAGAAGACCCAGACGCACAACCAGGAACAAAAAAGTTTGAAATAATAGGCTCAGAACTTCTTTACTGCCACTGAGAAAGGGAGGAGTACTGGACGCTGAGTCCCTCTGAGCGAGTTCAGCGCTTCCTCCCCATCAGGATGGGCTACCAAACACATCATTTCCATTGAAACATCCACACTCATCTTCCTTCTGCTTTCTGAGAACCCTGCAAACACAGCCACCCAAAGAGGTGTAATGAATGCACTTACAGCATCAGGTTTCCTTGACCAGAGGTGCCAGTCCCCTTAGATACTTCCAGTAGGTGTCTGAAACACTGGAGTAAGCTCTTCCTGGTCACCATGGTTTCCCAAAAATTTTAACTCCCTCAAAAATGTTGGACACTGACTCATCCATTTCTTACATTTTCGGTTCACTAACAGTAACTGCTACATCCTCATAACCAAAGAGGTCACAGGACCCCTGAATCACTTTCCTTCCATTGTCCTTGCTCACACTGGCTAGGCAGGCTCTCATGGAACGGAGATACGCAGATTTGTGTTTTACTCCAGCGTGCAGGCTAAGCAAGGGCAGCACAAACACAGAGAGCTGTGTTACCTGCCATACCTCAAACCAGTGCCTTCCGCATGAGATGGCTCCTTCAGTTCCCTGTGGTAGTCTCTAATCTCCACCACAGCAAGGCCCCAATTCAGCAAAGCATTCAGACTGTGCTTGTATCAAATAGCAGTCAGGAGGAGGAGGGACCCTATGGGAGCAAGGAACCCTTAATAAGAGGGACACATTGAGGGGAAAATTAAAATAAACCATCTTGTCCCAGGACGTGAAGTGAAAAGCAGCGCATATAGCACAGATATCCACTGAGTAAAGGCTGAAGCTCAGCTCTGGACTCTGCCCTTCCCATTAGGCCACCGTCTGACTTGAAATGCAATCATACGGCATATGTAGTAGAACCAGGGGGATCAGGCTCAGCCAGCATGGGTTCACAAAAGGCAGGTCCTGCTTAACCAGCCTCATCTCCTCCTCTGACCAGGTGACCCACCTGGTGGATGAGGGAAAGACTGTTGATGCAGTCTACCTAGACTGCAACAACGCCTTTGACATTGTATTCTCCTGGAGAAGCTGGCAGCCCATGGCTTGGACGATTACACTCTTTGCTGAGTAAAGGACTGGCTGGATGGCCAGGGCCCAGACAATGGTGGTGTATGAAGTTAAATCCAGCTGGCAACCAGTCACAAGTGGTTTTCCCTAGGGGTCAGTATTGGGGCAAAGGCTGTTTAATATCTTTATTAATGACCTGGACGAGGGGATTGAGTGCACCCTCAGTAAGTTTGCAGATGACACTAAGCTGGGAGTGTCAATCTGCCTGAGGGTAGGAAGGCCCTGCAGAGGGACCTGGACAGGTTGGATCAATGGGCTGAGGTCAGTGGGATGGAGTTCAACAAGAGCAAGTGTCCGGTTCTGCACTTCAGTCACAACAATCCCAGGCAACTCTACAGGCTTGGAGCAGAGTGGCTGGAAGACTGTGTAGAGGAAAAGGATTTGGGGGTGCTGGTCAACACTCAGCTGAACATGAGCCAGCAGTGTGCTGAGGTAGCCAAGAAGGTCAATGGCATCCTGGCTTGTATCAGAAATAGTGCAGCCATCAGTACCAGGAAGGTGATCCTCCCCCTGTACTCAGCACTGGTGAGGGCGCACCTTGAGTGCTGCGTTCAGTTTTGCATCCCTCACTACAAGAAAGACATGGAGGCCCTGGAGCGCATCCAGAGAAGGACAACAAAAGTGGAAAGAGGTCTGGAGCACAAGACTTATGGGGAGCAGCTGATGGAGCCGGGATTGTTCAGTCTGAAGAAGCAGCAGCTCAGAGGAGATCTCTTTATTTTCTCTAATTGCTCATTACATTATTTGCTTTAATTGCTCATTACAACCACCTGAAAGGAAGATATGACAAGCTGGAGGTCAGCCTCTTCTCCCAGGTAACAGGAGTAAGATGAGAGGGAGTGGCCTCAAGTTGCAGTAGGGCAGGTTCAGGTTGGATGTTAGGAAACATTTCATCTCAGAGAGAGTGGTGAGGCAGTGGCACAGGCTGCTCA
Source organism: Numida meleagris (assembly GCF_002078875.1). Lineage (NCBI taxonomy): Eukaryota > Metazoa > Chordata > Aves > Galliformes > Numididae > Numida > Numida meleagris. The sequence continues at coordinate 105,939,633 of NC_034409.1, forward strand.
GGGAGATGCTGGAGTCACCATCCCTGGAGGTGTTTAAGGAAATGGTAGATGTAGTTCTTAGGGACATGGTTTAGTGGGCAATATTGGTGGTAGATGGACAGTTGGACTAGATGATCTTAGAAGTTTTTTCCAAACTTAAAGATTCTATGAGTCTATGGAGTATCCAGGCCACAAAGCTCAACTGATACAATTGCCTCTCTCTGCCTCTCCTCCCCTCTGTCTGCTCTCTGTCATTTTTATGGACTTCTTCTCTCTCTATATATATATCCTGAATACAAATTTCCTGAATTCCCTGAGAGCTACATTCTGCCACAGCCTCCAGTAGTCTTTGCTAACAGTGTCTGGCTGCCAGGCTGCAGCCACTCCCAGAGCTCCCACCACACCTGAAAAAGCAACAACCAGAGGTCCCCTAAACACAGGCAAGCACTGGAGGTGCCAACACCGCTGCCAAACCCAGAAAGCCAGCTCTCGTACAGCACCCTCAAGGAGAAAAGCTAGCACTGAAAATCTCCTTTTGCCACCAGCTCTGAGTTTTTTCTTCACATTCATCACAAAACTCACTCTGCAGTTGCACACCAGCTTCGTCTGCGTTCAGTGATGACAGTGGTTATGTTATGGACATCAAGGCACATGCTATTGCAGGGGTGGGGCCCAATGGGTTGGTTGATTTCATTTCTGTTTCTACTCAGTCTGCACCATACATATGTGGAAGGCACTAAATTATTACAAAACCAATGAATTGTAGGGCTTGGAAGGGACCTCTAGAGATGACCTAGTCCAACACCCTGCTAAAACAGGTTCCCCACAGTAGGTCACACAGGAAAGCAACCAGGAAGGTCTCGAATATCTCCAGAGAGGCAGACTCCACAACCTCTCTTGGCAACCTTTTCCAGAGCTCTGTCACCCTCACAGTAAATAAGTTCTTCATTGTGTTTGTATGAAATTTCCTGTGTTCCAGTTTTTGCCCATTGCCCCTTGTCCTGTCACTGCGCACCACTGAACAGCGCCTGGCCTCGTCCACTTGACTCCTGCACTTTAGATATTTATAAACAGTGATGAGATCCCCTCTCAATCTTCTCCAGTCTGAACAGTCCCAGCTCTCTCAGCTGTTCCTTGTACAGGAGCTGCTCCTGGCCCCCAGTCATCTTTGTAGCCCTCAACTGGACCCTCTCCAGTAGTTCCCTCTTATTCTTGAGCAAAGGAGCCCGGAAAGAAAAAGCTTTGACTCGTGAACGTGCATTGAAAACCACAAGCCCGTTTTCCTACACGCTGAGGCTATTTCCATTAAAAAAAAAATAAATCAGCAGAGACACACAGACAAGCTTAGAGCAGGGAAAAAGGCTAGGGGCTTTGCTCAGCCGTGGAGTTTCCCTGCCAGAGTGCTCTGTCTCATGAAATACCACCACTTAGAGGGACATGGGTTTAAAGCAAACCAGCATGTATCAGAGCACTGAAACTCATTCGACGTGGCAACACTGCCATCCTGCTTCCTAGTGATTCATGCTCTTTTCTCACAGTCAGCAGCATTCCAAGGGATGTCCCAGGAAGCTGCTTCTACTCCAGAAGTGCTAAGGGACTGACTCTGTGTCTCCTTCAGTTTGCTCAAATCTCCTTGTTTGAGCAGCAAAGACACATCTCGCTATAGAAAAGAGGAAAGTAAAAGCCCTAAACTTTCATTTCATAGTTTTCTCAGGGGAGGATACACCCAGCTATAAGAACTATTTCAAAATTCAGTTTGGTTTCTTGGTTCAGCTTCAGTCTTTATAACTCAACACTTCAGAACTGAATTAACAATACCAAAATGGTAATTAGCTCACCTTATAACTGAAAATTGTTTATTCCTGTTCTTTTCCTTAGGTTAAATACAATGAAAAGGCCTAAATGCACAGAGGAAGTAGACTGTTGGATCAAATTAGATTAATCCTGCCCATTCTGTATGCAATGTTTTTGGTGATCAGAGAATCACAGAATGATTGAGGTTGGAAAGACTTCTAAGATTACCTAGTCCAACTGTCAGCCCATCCCCACCATGCTCACTGACCATGTCCCTCAGTGCCACATCCACATGGCTCTTGAACACTTCCAGGGACGGTGACTCCACCACCTCCCTAGGCAGCCTGTGCCACTACCTCACCACTCTTTCAGAGGTGAAACATTTCCCAATACTCAATCTGAACCTCCCTGGCACAACTTGAGGCCATTCCCTCTCATCCTGTCACTGTTACCTGGGAGGCGAAGCTGACCCTCACCTCGCCACAACTTCCTTTCAGGTGGTTGTAGAGAGCAATGAGATCTCCCCTGAGCCTCCTCTTCTCCAGACCTAACAATCCCAGTTCCCTCAGCTGTTCCTCATAACACTTGTGCTCCAGACTCTTCATACTTCAGTTGCCCTTCTCTTGACACACTCCAGGGCCTGATGGCTGTGAGAGAGAAACATGTAACACTATTGTTGGCCAAGCTCTCCTGTTGGCCAAGCTCTCCCCTACAATTAAAAATATTAATCCCCATCACCTGTTATCCTTATCTGATCCCATCAAAATGAATGTCTTCTGCAGGCCAATGAAACAAACATCCTGTTGATGGAAATGGAAAAAAGAACGGACAAGTCCTCCTGCTCTCTGTTCTCAGTTAAATTCCAGGAGGCTGCCACACAGCTCCAGCACAGCTACAACAGCCAGGAATGTCCCCTTACCCTGCTCCAGGGGAGCAGTGAAGCCGCAGCTGATCAGTGGGGCTATTTGGTCACTGTAAGCTAATGACAAAGAAGAAAAGGAAAGAGGATGGACACTGCACTTGTTACTTTGTGTAATACTTCATGGGAACCTCTGTATTTTTTATTCTTCCAGAAACAAAAGAAGTCAGGATGTGTAAATAAAACAAGGAAACTGGAGGTAAGGAAGGAGCAGCTTACAAAGCAATTGTGAAAAATGAGTAATAGAGGTAATGTGGGAAAAACAAAAAAAGCTTCTCAAAGAGAGAACGTGGGTTGGGATTTAGAAAGGCTTGGTAGAACTCAAAAGGTGCAGGAAAAGACTTTAAAAGGTGCATTGAACTCATGAGCTGAACAAGATGGAATAGTAAAATGAGAAAATGAGATTTACACCTGAAAAAAACTCCATTTCCAAGTTCCTGTAGGTCAGGTCCATGGGAACTGCTGGTGACAGAACCAAGTCCCTGGTATTTGTGTGTCCTGGACTGTCCCAGACCCAAAGCTGACCTTTCACTCTCCACAGTTGTCACACAAACATCCACGCTGAATGCCTTGGGAAGACTGTCCCTCCTTCCGAAGACAAAAAAAATGAGGTAGAAAAAGCAGATGTAGGCACCAGTCTCCCCTCCTTGGTTGCCTCAAGGTCCTTATATTCCTTGAGTCCACTCCAGCGCCCTGTAGTTGGTTGGCAGTGGTGGACTCGTGCTGAGGTCCTCTTCTGTCACTCCTTGAGGGGACAGGGTGAGTTCTGGGGTCCAGGCATGCTGCTTTCCCCATGGTCTTCACAATGCACTCACTGACATTTGTTTTGCCCAGAGCCATTGCAGTCAAAGGCCTGGGCAGCTATTTTCACCAGAGTGCTACTGCTCACTTGGTCAGCACAGCTCTACACAATGGCCTTGTGCTGTTCTGTGCCTTCCAGGCTTCCTGTGCCTGACGAGCCTCCCTGATGTGTGGATTGCTTTGATGCCTGCAGGCCCGGCTTTGCTCTGCAGGCGGGAGGTCACACCAAGGGCTTTTTCAAAGTGTCCTCCACGCCAGCCCCCTGAGAATGACAAATCTTGCTTTATTGCCTCTCCCAAGGCCTCACGGTGCTCCGAACAGACATCATAGTGGTAATCTCACATCCATCACTCTTGAAGCCAGATGTAAAGCAACCACAGAAAGTTGTATGCAGCCATCAAACCATATGAACGGTTTTATAACTACTGGCAACTCACGGCACGTTAAATACTATACTAACATTCAGCAACTCTCCTGCTGCTTCCTGTGCTTCAGCAGCGTGTTCTCCCCAGTTTGTCACAAGCTCACAGTGAGGCCTATGACTCATTTTTGGAAAAAATCCCAAAATGGAGGCGTCCCTTCCACTGTGCCAGGCCTTCAGTCTACAACTAGAGAGACAAGGGCAACACAACAGGACCATGAGAAGGAGATAAAGCTTTTACATGGCTGTGCCATGCATGGAGGCAAAAGCAGCTAGTAGGTGGGCTCCAGCACAGCGCCTAGGAGAAGACACCGAAAGACCTCCAACAGCTGTCAAACATCATTTAAAGAAAAACAGCCTGATGAGTTCACTTTGGCTGCAAGGCCAGTCCTCAGAGTGCTTCTAACACACTGAACTACAAAAAAGACATTGAGGCCCTGGAGGGTATCCAGAGAAGGGCAACAAAGCTGTGAGGGGTCTGGAGGACAGGTCTTATGGGGAAGAACAAGGCCTCAAGTTGCACCAGAGGAGGTTCAGGTTGAGTATTGGGAAACACTTCTCAGAAGGAGCGGTGAGGCAGTGACACAGGCTGCCCAGGGAGGTGGTGGAGTCACCGTCCCTGGAGGTGTTCAAGAGCCGTGTGGATGTGGCACTGAGGGACATGGTCAGTGAGCATGGTGGGGGTGGTCTGATGGTTGGACTCTTTTCCCATCTTAATTCTATGAACTAACTGCAGTCCATGTTTCTTTCACTCTGTGTTAGCAGCATTCTGCATTCCAGGATAGCAAATTTTACCTGCAGTACTTGACTGACCACAGCATTCTGTGTGAAACCAGAGCTGCTCTTCTCCCCGAGGGGCACAGCTGGAGGGAAAGGCACAGCGCGATGGCTGCATGTCACCCCGCACACAACTCACTCTACACCAAAAATAGTCAGGGCTTCCTCCACCCGCGCAGCTTGGAAATAAAACATATGGAGTTAGCACGGCCACTGATTGGATTTTGATTGCCCTGAAACACTGCCAAGTTTAAAGTGGAGAGTGCAGCCTGAAAGGAAATACAGTAGACACGAGACAATTTATTTGTTTCTGAGCGGGGACCTGGCTGACAGGCTGCATCGAAGGTGGCTAACAAGAGCAACATGTTCCCATATGGAAACCATATGGGGAAATCAGCCAGGATCTGAAAACATGGCACAACGTATGGATCGTGGCAAGAGGAAAGAGTAGAGTGCTGTAAAATCGATGCCAATCACAACAGCAAATTGCTGATGAATAGTGCTGATAAACAGCTGAAAGAGTTAACATACTGACAGGTCTCAGACACAGCACTCTAAGGGCCACAGAAAGAAAATGCAGGCACCAGGGGCACTTGAAAAGTGACAGTGATAGCTGGCATCACTAGTGGTTGTATTTCCAGCACTCTCCCGCTTCCACTCACAAGCGGGAGGGCCTCCAAAAATCTGGTAAAGGGAGAAAAAAAATCATAATGGAATAGCTGTGACCTTATTAAAGGTAGCAGCGCTCATTTTGTTTCCTGAGGGAAGCTGCATAAAACCAACTGAAAGTGCAAATATTTAACTCGGGGTTTGGGGGGGAAAGCCTGGCAGCCAGGAGGGAAGCAGGAAGGGAACTCCGGGGAGGAGAGACATGGGCGATGCGCGTCCCCCCCAGGGGTAAACCGGCACAGAGGGAGAGAAGGGGCAAAAAAGGGGAAGGAAGGGGAAGGAAGGGGAGTGCCCCGGCCCGAGCCCGGGCAGCAGCCCAGCGTCTCCCCGCTCCCAGCCAGACCGATAGGCCTCTGGCTGGAGCCTTGCGCTGGGCGACACCGCCCTCCCGCGGCACCGCTGTGTACGTGTATATAATACGTCATTTATATTAATTGCATCCATTGTAGCTGAGAATTTGCTCTGTCAAATAGCGTTATTGTGCTCTTTGTAGCTGTTGTAGTTTCCGTGGAAATAAACAGGAGGCATTACTTTCGGAGCAAGCTACATATATGTGCGTGCATACATATATAAACTACATATATACACACACACACAAAGTAAAATCGCTGTGGAGTTGAACTAACACTAGAAAAGACTACTTAACCTCAAAACAAAGTGTTTCAGTCAATAACAAGCCCTTTTGAATTCTGTTTTTCTTTTCATCAAAATAGCAGAAGTGTGTCATGTATTTTTACAGACCCCCACACACTCGCTTTTTCAAGTTATTCTGGTTCAGTCACTCAAGCAGTAAAGAAGAAATAGCATCACAGGATATCCAGAGCTGGAAAGAGCCCACAAGGATCATCAAGTCCAACTCCGGGCTGCACACAGCACCACCCAAGAAAAGAACACGTTCACACAGTTTTAAAACAGAGGGCAAAAAAAGAAGAAAAGCATTGAACACACAGAAACACTGTCAATCTGGTTAACCTGAAAGTCACCACGATCCCATTTGGTGCTGGTGATGAGTTGCTGAAATGTTTGCTGGACAGTATATAGGTTACACTACTGTTGTCTTACAAGCATAGGATCCACTGTTTTTTCAGCACACAAGGTTCTGGTTTTTCATTTTCTTAATGTTAAAATTTTAAAGATATATGGAATTGATTTAAAAAAAAAAACAACAAAGTCTGTGGAAAAGGTATTAGCTTTTCCACATTCACTTCTCAAGTTTTATAGCTTTCCTTTTCACAGGTGACAGTTCAGGACCTGTTTCACTTGTTCTGGATATTTCTACATATTTCTTTCATGTCTTCAATATTAGTAAGACCTAAGCAGTAATTTTATTTGTTGATAAAATTCATATATGATTTACACAGAACAAAATTGGTCCAAAGCCCACAGAAATCAACAGCATTTACAGCGACTTGTAGCAAAACCCTCACAGGAAAATAACAGATTTCACTGCAGTTTTGTCTAACAATCCTTTCACTCTTTTTGGAAGATTCTTGGAGGTAGATTCCACCCCAGAACCAACCCTGATGGTGACCTCCAAGCCCACCCAGCCCCAACCCCTGCTGTGGGCAGGGCTGCCCCCCACGGGCTCAGGCTGCCCAGGGCCCCATCCAACCTGGCCTTGAGCACCTCCAGGGATGGGGCACCACAGCTTCTCTGGGCAGCCTGTGCCAGCGCCTCACCACACTCTGAGTAAGGAATTTCCCCCTGACATCTAACCTAAATCTCCCCTCCTTTAACTTAAAACCATTCCTCCTTGACCTATCACAATCTACTCTGTGTAAAAAGTCACCACCCCTCCTGTTTAGAAGATCCCTTATAAAGGCAGTGGCAAAGTCTCCCTGCAGCCTTCTCTTCTCCAGGCAGAACAAGCCCATCTCCCTCAACCTGTCTTATCAAATATCAAAGGTACAGCACGCACAAATACTACTTCAAGTCTATTTTTGAACATCTTGGGTTTGCTGCACCTTGCCTGCTCAGTTGGTTGATGGCATTGAGTTGCTGGCTTTCAAGGTCTGACCAAAAGGTTTATTTATCCATCATCACAGAATGGGTTTGATACTTAAGATTTCTTGCCCCATAATTATACTTTTAAGGTCAGAATGTTTAAATGTATTAAAAATAATAACAACAATAAAAAAACCTGGGCCAGAAATTAACAGCTGGGAAAGTCCCTGGAACAAAATATAAAAAACGCTTTTTATCTTTGAAACATTCTAATAATATTGTCCAACTGCAGTAATGACTGAAGCCCTTTTCATCTGGTTTTGAGCACACCTCTAAAACAAACCACAACAATGAACACAGATTCCCGCATCCACTTCCTGCTATGAACTATTTGAATTCTTTGAAATAAATATGTTTTGGGTTATTTTTGTAAGCATAATGTTTAATATCATTCTCCCAGTGTGTAAATGTGTAAAATACACCAACGATTTAACATCTGCTATGAATAATTATCCAGAGGATCTCGAGTCCTCTATTTTAAGATTATTAGGATATGGTACAGGTGGCCAAATTATTAAAATATGGGTTAAATTCAACACTCATGCATTTTCATAACATGCACGAGATGCTGACATCTGGAAGCCATGTGTCGGAGCTAGGAAGGCTCGGTTGGCTTTCCTCCCAGAAAGCTGACCACTGTGGAGAGCATTGTGTTTTGTGCTCCATAATGATCAAGTCAACACATCGAGGACCGGACCTGCTGCCTGGTGGAGAATGGCATCAGACGTGGCTGAGCCCAAATAGGAACCGAACCAAAAAACATCTCAAGAATAAACCAATGCAAAATCTGATCTACAGCACTGACTTGGGATTTTTTTTTTTTCAAATGCAATTACTCAGTTAATTGAAAACTAACATTTACATGAGCTTTAGAAAGCCATGTCACCACTCATGGGTGCCACCAACCTGACTAGCCTGCAATTTTCATTTCTGACCTTGTCACCACCTCTACATTGACATGCTCCAAGAAAGCAAATAATCATGGAATCATAGAGGTTGGAAAACCTCCAAGATCACCTATTCCAACCATCAGCCCATCCCCACCGTGCCCACTGACCATGTCCCTCAGTGCCACATCCACACAGCTCTTGAACACTTCCAGGGATGGTGACTCCCCCACCTCCCTGGGCAGCCTGTGCCACTGCCTCACCGCTCTTTCAGAGGGGAAATGTTTCCCAGTACTCAATCTGAACCTCCCCAGCACAACTTGAGGCCATTCCCTCTTCTCCTATTACTGTTATGTGGGAGGACAACCCCCACCTCGCCACAACTTCCTTCCATTCAGGTGGTTATAGAGAGCTATGAGGCCCCCTGAGCCTCCTCTCTACAGAGAGGACAAGCCCAGTTCCCTCAGCTGCTCCTCATCAGACTTGTGCTCCAGACCCCTTGCAGCTCCACTGCCCTTCTCTGGACACACTCCAGGGCCTCAATGTCTCTCTTGTGGTGAGGGACCCAAAACTGAACACAGCACTCGAGGTGCAGCCTCAACAGGACTGAGTACAGAGGGATGATCATCTCCCTGCTCCTGCTGGCTGCGCTATTTCTGATAGGGACATTGTCCAGTAGGACACAAAACAGCGCATCTGCAGTTATAACCAATGAAATCTTCAGTGACAACAGTGCTAGACTAACCTGCACCACCCAAAATGTCTTCACTTGCCAGGCCTACTGTCAGCTGGGACCCATGAGGATTGATGCTTGATTTTCCTATGACCTCTGCGGAGACTCTGCTACCTTCCTTCCCTGGGTTGTCAATTCCCTACGAGGCAATACATTGGCTTTAAAGAGCCAGTGGAAAAAAGACTGTTTCAGTAGGCCACAAAAAATGGATCAAAGCCTGAATAAGATCCAACAGAAGAATTCAAATATCAATCTCAAGCATAAAAAAATACGGTGCATTTACCATAAGAAAGCATTCCACTCCTCTGATGAAAATGCAGGGAAAGAAGTCACGACCTGTTCAGGAAATGTCTATGTTTAGAAACAGCACACCTTTAGAAACTGCCCTTAGAACACTTTTTCTGCTTTAAAGCAAATATAAAAGTAAGCACATAACCCCCTATGCCAAGAACATTCTAAACATTCGGTCATACAATTATTCGAAAGTAAAAAATAAAAGATTATAGCCTACCATTCAATTTTCACCTTTTTTCTACATACATACCATTTGACTGACGTCTACAGTGCTCTCTCCTCACTGGAAGTATCACATTATACCCTGCTATCAAAAAGAAAAAAAAATGAATATCCTTGATTAATTGTTTCCCACTGCACTTACTGTATGAAATTCAAGCACTTTCGCTTCTGAAGTGTTCTAGGATATTTATCTGCATCATCTCTGTTTCCTGTAAAGAAAGTCTGACCTCAATGCTCTGCTCTCCCTGGGCTGCAGATACAGGCTGCACATCAGACAACATTCAGGCAGCTTGCTCAGCATTACAGGGGAAACTTGCCTGAGGGGGGCAGAAACAAATTCCTCCTCCTTGGGCCTGGTCCATCTTTGACATCTGACTTTTAGAGTACTGCCTGCCCCAGTTATCACATCCTCCAACAGAGAGGAAAAGGAGTTGTTGGGGAGGACTTCCACATTGTTGTGATGGAGCATCAAGGAGGGCCGGCTTATGGGGGGAAGTGCCTAACTTGGTAATGAAAGACAAAAGGATCTTCTTTAAGGTCCCTTCCAACCCAGCCCTGTCTATGATTCCCAAACAAGTCTGGCTTACTGCATGGTATGCACATGTCCAGACTGATGGATTCACACCAGAGGGAATTAGTACAGCACAAAGCTTCACCTCACCTGCAAGGTGGAGCATACCTGCAAGGAAACATACCTGGATGCAGGGACAGAAACCAGCCAGACGGTATCGAACAAAATCATCACATCCCAGGTAGATGTTTCCACCCAATGGAGACTGATCACAACCTCTGAGAGAATGCTCCAAAGGGTAATTATTCTAGCTTCCAAGTATGGAAGAGTTTTCAGTCTTTTAATTGCCAAACTGTTAGAGTTTTGTTTGCCACTTTTATTCAAGGTGTTTAAGAGTGTTCTCACATCTCAGTGTAAGTCCAAGTAGTGAAAACTGAATTACAGCTCATTTTTAACACTGCACAGGTAATAACAACAGTACTAGAAGTATATTTACAGTTCCTGTAAGAGCCTGCCTATTTTTATGAAATATTTTTCTTGTTACATACTTTATTATTAACCAAACACATTCAGTGTGCAAGTAAGAAATCAGTGCAGCCAACACACAACTCTTCCAGAGCAACAGAATTCTCAACTCAGATCACTTGTACAAACAGGTTTTAATTAAAACGCTACGTAGAAGTAAAAAAAGAAAAAAAAAGGAATCATATCCTTCACTTCACACTTCAAGAGTCTATTCAAAAACAGAGTACCATTTCAAGCAATAGTTACTTGCTTAACTCTAGCTATATTAACTAAAGTTGAAATCAATGTCTTGAGTAATAATCAACTCTATACCCACATCAAAAATGTTCTATTACAGTGGCAACTGCAATACAGTGTGCAGTTTAAAACAGCAAATAAAACCCCAAATTAACAGAAATTATAGTGTGCTTGCTGAAGCCTGGATTTATTTGCTTCAGTGGACAATGACTATGCCAACAATTTTCCAACCACAAGCGATGGCAGCTCTATGAAAGGAATCTACACTATTCAGAAAGTTTCACTGGACATCCAGAGTAAGTCAAAGGTAAAGGAAGCAGAGAACTCTGAAGCTGCTATTTTATTTTTGCACCAAAGGATAAGCTGTGTGCAATTTAACGATCTCTGATCAATGTCAACCCCAGCAAAGCATCTTTTCTTAATCACCGTATTGTTAAGTGAAACGTGTATTTGCAGTTTAATTCAACAAGTCAGAACTGCATGCCAATCTTAACAAGTATCTTAAATACACCGCTGAAATTGTCAGTAAGTTTCAGAATTTTCTCAAACACTTTAGAATTCAAATGCCTACTTTCCTCCAAAAACCGCACATTCAACATAAAAGAGTCTGTAAAACAGAAACGTTAAGGTTTGGTGAATCCTGCTGAAGCACCCTGTAAGCCTACTGCCCTGACGGTTCCTGCCTCTGCCCAAGATCGGACAGAAGAGAAAGCCAGCTCCTGCACCTCCATGACTCCAAGACTGAAGCTGCAAAGAAATGTGAGTCTTTGGCGAGCTACTGCCAATGGGAACCGAATGCGGGCATCTCTTCCTGCCTGAGTCTGCAGGCAGTGCCATCCTGAATTGCTGTGATGCTTTACTCAGTGAATCCAATTCACAGCTCTTCCATAAGCTCTAATGAGCTCTGCATCCTGTCTATTTTCCACTAGTAGTTCCTTAAAAGGTATCACTATATATTAAAATGTATATACATATATATACACATACGTATGTAAAAAGATGCACGTAATATTTTCTTCACCACAGAAATCTTTAAGTTAGATAATATATTAAAGTTTTATATTTCACACTGAAGTAAAAAATAGGATATAGACAGAATACATTGACCGTATTTACTCTTTTGTATATAAGAGGGATCAATTTAGGTAAGAAAATGCCTTCAGGAGGAAGAGAAGAAATTGCTCTTCATATTTAAGATATCTTTTCTCATAAAGTTGCTCCTGGAGAAAGCCTTCCATCCCTTACAGGAGAAATGTGTGTTTATTGTGATGAACTAGAAAATAATAAAAATGAATTCAAAAGTAAAAAAAAAATCAAGTAGAATTTATTCCACTTTTGAAAAAATAACTACAATTCCAAAGTGTCCTCTATGGAAGAAAGTGGAGTATAAAACAAGTGTCGTCTGTGTTACAAGTGTCCTCTTTAAATATAGATATTACTGTGAGTTTCACTGGTTGTCAGCAACTTCTTCAAGATCTTTGTGCTTTCGGATACATCCTAGGAAAAGGAAGAGATGATCAGCATTAACTACATAGCTGTTAACAAAAAAACAAACCAAAAAAACCCAACAAGCCCCACTGTCACCCATTCCAATTTTCAATATTATGAATATCTGTCAGGTAAACATTTTAACTGTAAACAAAGATCACATCTTCTGAATGAAGGTATGTAGAAAACTATCAAAGGCACCAAAGGAATTTGCAGATTAACAACGCAAGGGGGTTTATCAATTAGCCTTTGTCCTCCATGGTGCAGTGGAGGAAGAGCCTGCATTTTCATCGTTGTTTTCCTTCCAAGTTTAAACATTTAAGGGTTAGTCAGTTGCACTTATATTTAATGCATGTAAATGTAAATGAATGCTAACTGGCAATTCCATCACTTCAAGCTGAAGTAAATACTTCAGCACACACAAACATCTTCTATCATTGAAATGCAAGTCCAACTGGCAAAACTGAGGAGGGCGTTTTGAACCAACTACACTTTGATTAAATTACTTCAGAAAGCAGTAAAACATTCACCTTGGCAGCCCAGAATACCACAATTTGCTTGATTAGTGCAAAACTACGGAATCACCTTTATAACTAAGTAAAAAGGTCCAAGGTTTAAGAAGCTTTCAGGTATGGCACAAGTCAGTTAGGCTTTACAGGTGGGTGGGTCCTATCACCAGCCAAATGCAAGAAATGGAAAGACAGACCAAACCTCTTGTTCATTTTTAAATATGAGATTTTACCTTGACTAAATTCTTCAGGGGTTTAGAAGAAAGCAGAGGCTTGAATGCTTCAATTGTAACCGTGTCCAGTTTGATGACATCAGTGTAGCACTGATACAATACTGCAGGAATCTGCCATACTTGACAGTAACTCAGAACTAAATACAAGTGAAAAGAAAATATGCGTTACGTTCAGCAGCAAACAGGTGAGAAAATAAACTACCAAAAAGCAGTATTGTGCAGTTCCACCTTTCTTGCTGGTGAATATCCTCATGGGAAATCACAAGTTATTAACAATCAAAGGCAATATGTGCTTTTGTTAAAATAAAACATAAAAATGCAAATTACAAACAACAGATTTTCTAGAAAAATCATCCAACTTTTAGCTCTTGCCAGACAAGTTTTTCCTCATGGATGCTAACATTGATTTGGTACTCTATAATGAAAGCCTCACAGAGGTTTTCATTATAGTACACGATACAAGCAAATTTAACCTTTACATGAGGTCAGTCAGTAGCATCATGTAACCTATTTACCTCTAACAGGCAGAAAGGGCTTATAAAGCCTTTCTAACTGACACTGAGTAGTTTTCTAGCACTTACGTCATAAGCTATAAAAGGAATTGCAGGGTTTTTTTTTGAAAATTTGTTCATGCTTTACAAGGCAATGCATAAGATGGTGAATTGTTAGAAATTAACTTCCAAAAATCTAATTTGGTAGACAATTAGTATCATTAAGTAAAAATTACAACTACAGTTGGATTTCCTTCAAAGCAAACTTTATATTGTCACTGTAAATAACTCAGACTGAAAAATACCAGCAGCAGGAAGATCCCGCACAATGTTTGGTTGTTCCAGCAGTGGACAGCAGACCTCCTCTTTGAATTCTTTTGTCTTTAAGGCTTTCAGAAACGGAGATGGAAGTGTCAAAGTGGATTCCTGGGTTTTATACTCAGCTACAGGACATGTTGAAAGAATCGTTACTTGCAAACCTTCCTTTCTTATATGGCCAAAAACCTGAAAGAAAAACGTTCATGTATTAGCAAAATTTATCTTCTCACATCAATGATGTTAAAAACACAGACATGTATTTCAATACGAGCGCAGGCAGCAAAGAGCAGTTTGCTTCCACGGCTATATTAAAGCTCAATTTACAAGCTCTTGAATGGAAATTCCATGTGGATTCCTCTTGTGACAGAAGTTAAAAAAAAAAAAAAAAAGGAGAAAGCAAAGGAGCAAAGACCTAACATATTTACCAAGTCTACTAGTCTTCTTGAGAAGCTTCAGATTTTCAGCACTATCCTTTCACCTGCAAATATATTAAGGCTTACTACTGTTACTAATGGTGACAGCAGAAGAAAAAGAAAGGCTCCAAATAAGAACCAGGCTGCTTCAAACAGCGAGGAAGCTTGACAAGTTGAGAGACATTTGAAATTTTGTGCTCGCCAGATGTTGTTCTTGATTTACGATGCTGTATGTAAATTTATGATGACTCATTTTCAAATACTCAGATTTTATTTCATTATGCTCAAGTTGAACAGAGAATTGAGAAAGAAAACCTTAATTTTTCTGCAGTTTTCCTCAAATTCAAGTAAACATAAAAAAACATCGCGCCAAACATGTTTTTGGATCCACCACATGCCATCACCAAACACTCACATACTCCACAGCCCTTCACTGTTTTTAAAAGAATGTACGTCAAAATGAGAAGCATGACAAACTTGCACTTTCCCTCTCAACACTCCTCTCCAGATTTCTGATGAGAAAGGGAATAAGGCATTTGGGAAACATTACAGAAACTTCCCTGTTTCTGTACGGAGTACCAATCATAGAAGGGGACCTGACGACTCTCTCACATCAGTGTGTTACCACTGTAATATAAAACGGACGTAACTTTTCAGAAGCACTTATATTTCAATTAATGGGATGTTTACTGTCCTGGTTTTGTTTGGGATAATTTTCTTCACGGTGGCTGGTATGGTGCTGTGTTTGGATTTCGGATGAGAATAATGTTGATAGCACACTGTTGTTGTAGTTGTTGCTGACCAGTGCCTACACAGAGCCAAGGATATTTCAGCTCCTCACGCTGCCCGGCCAGCGACGAGCTGGGGGTGCACGGAAACAGGACAGCTGACCCTGACAGGCCCACGTGGACGTCCCATAGCACATGGTGTCATGCTGAACAACAAAACTGGGGGAGCTGGCCAGGGGGGCTGCCACTGCTCCGCTACTGACTGGTGATGAGCAATTACACTGCACTGTGCAACACTTGTTTTTATTGGCCTTGTTGTTACTGTTTATTTGTTTTTCCCTTTCCTTTCTCCCCCCCAGTCCCTTTCTTATTAAGCTGCCCTAATCTTTTACCCGCAGATCCCTGTGCTTTTCAATTTTCTCCCTCATCCCACAGCAGGGTGGAGATGAGCTAATGGCAGTGCGGTGTTTATCTGCCTGCCAGGTAAAACAACAACTGTTTACTTTGATTGGGGACACTGGCTGGTACCAACTAAAGTCCTGCAAAATTGCACATCATCTTATTTTGTCAGTGATCACTTACTGAGAAAACAAATGAAAAAATCTGGTTCACGGAGACAGTGAGGATTTCCAGTTAATGACAATTTACAAAGCATAAAGAACAGACCCGTAACTGAATCTAAAAGCAAAAGCATAACACCTTAGCTGTACATTTAAAATAGCAATAACCGTAAGTTCTAAAATAATAACATTGACTTGGTTAAAACTGTACAATTCTACTGTTCAAAACCACCCACATTTTAAGTGACACATATGCAAGCAGCTGGAAAAACAGAAATGGAAGAGACAACAAGAACCACAATCATCTTTCTTTTCCTAATTTAAATGAAGTGCAAGAAAGTGTAGAATACAGCAAAACCAAAATGTTTAAGGTTCTAAGGTTTCTAAAATTTCAAGTCAACCACTAACCCCTCACCAAAGTCAAATAAACTTATCAGCCAGCCATGGAATGACAACAAAACTAGTTTTTCACAAACTTGGGTCTGAAATCCCAGTTATCACTCAAAGTTACCCCAGCTTTTCATCTCCTTTGCCTTCCCACAACTGTTGTGGCTCTCTTGCACTCAGGCCCTTGTATAATCCTCCCCCGCACCCAAGTAATCCTCCTTACGTGCTGGCTTAGCCAGCTGGCAAGTGAGACAAAGCTGCTCGGGGACTGGCTGGGCATCAGTCAGCAGTGCTGAGCAACTGCATTGTGCACTACTTGTTTTGTGTGTGTACACACACACATACTATATATAATCATCATCGCTATTATTTCTCTCTTCCTTTCTCATTTTAGTAAGCAGTTTTTTTGTTGTTGTTGTTTGTTTTTATCTCTTATCTGTAAGTTCTCCTTTTTTGCTCCCAGTTCTCTCCCCCATCCCATTGGGAGGAGGGGGAGTGAGCAGTGTGGTGCTGAGCTGCCCACAGGATTAAACCCCAACAACCAAATAAGCCATATGTCCCTTGAGGCTAAGGTGTTACTGAAATCAATATCTAAAATCAACAGCCTGAAAATTTTCCCTAGATTTACTTTATTAAAATCAAAAGGATATTACTAGGGGGGGGAAGTGGAGAGGTGAGAATCTGAATGACCAGCAGTACTTGCATCCCTGAATCACGATAGGGCTGACCATAGAGCAAGCTGAGTATACTAACAAATGGGACAGACACTACTTTGGAAGCAGCTTTTTTTAGACTTCCACCTTGTGAAAGAAACAGATCACACCCATTTGTGAAGACACCACCTACCCTGAATTTCACAACATTTATCTGGCAGCTGTACTAATGAAATTATGTTATAACTCTATTACAGAAGGATTCTTTCAGAGCTGAAATACCAGTTGAAACAAGCCACTGAAAAGTTTAGATGAACAGCAAAGTTTGTAAAACGGGAAAGGAACAAAACTGAAACTCTCCAAAAAAGTAATTGCACAGCGAGTTACTGTAGACAAAACTGGCAACATCTAGAAAAGAATTTCTCAGAATTCACCCATTCTAAATTTGTTAGGTACTTAAAGTCACAGTAAAAAAGTTATTTACAGCACTGTACTGCCAGGTATAGAAGAGTAGAGGGAAGAGGCAGATGCACTAACTTGAAGATCCCCAATCCTAAGATTTCATAGCTCAATATGTTGTCTTGCAGTTATACCTTTTCAAGCCACTGGAACTGCTGATCTTCAGCAACATAGCAGCTACACTGGCACAACAAAACCTGACAAAGGAAAAAAAAGGTTGTGTATGTGGTTCATTGAACACAACAATAGCTTATGATCACGTGTAAAGGTGATATGACCGTAGTCAACAACTTGTTCAGTACTCCTGGGATCCTTCAACTCTATTTCAATACAAGTTTTTCATTCGTAGCCTAATGTGAAATGTTCTGCCATGTAATACCATCTTAATTTTCAACTGCACAAGCCAGAACTCTGGGTGGTTTTAGTGAGCATAATGACCCTTCACATTTTCTTGTGAGATTAATCCAAAATGCCGCAGCTGTAATGCTTTATGCTTTGTTTGTCCTGAGCAAGGTGGAGGTGAAAGGAGTTTGCTCCCTTTTTCAGAGCACTAAAATATAGAGGAATTCATGCATAAGTCACTTACTGTTGGATCTGATATTAATTGATAGAACAAGCAGAAAGAATCTGTTGGGAGGACATTTGTTGCATTGGTTGTTTGACACCATTCATTCCACAGTTTCACAGCTCCAACTACTTTCCAACATATGGAATCCAGAACAAAAGAAGACAGGAAAGCTGCAAAGAAGGTTGATGTTAATTTACAAAGAATAAAATCTCTGTTCTACAAATAAATAGCTGGAGTGGAACATTTCTTTTCAATCTCATCAAATTAAAAAGGAATAATAAAAACATTTTTATTGGCATACTTTTATCAACCATATCCAGTTAAGATCACAAACGTGAGTAATCTCATTGAATCAAGACATAAAGAACAGTTCTACATATAGGTAGAAATCTCTATCATCAACAAGATGTATTAAGAATTATATTACTACAGCCAACTTGGATTCCTTTAGCATATACTAAGAACTAATACTAGCTACTAAATACTAAGTCTCTAACACTTCTTATCAGATTCAACAGATTTCTCAGGAAAAAAAAGTCATGAAGCCAGCAAGGCAGAACTGTAACTCTGGCTTCAGGAAACAGTAGCACGAGCATACAAGGCTTAGTGGCAAAAAAAGTGGCTAAATTTAATGACTACAAATCAAATTAGTTCCTATGAAGGAGAAGACAGGCCTAAGATGCATCTTTAACTATTTTTAAAGGAAAATCCTCAATAAAGAAAAAAACAAGTTAGCCTCATTAACTAGGATAATCTAAATGTACAAAAGACTTAAGATGCCTCTATATCCAAAGGGACAGAGCCCACAGCAGGGGGGTTGAAACTAAATGATCTTTGAGGTCCTTTTCAACCCAGGCCAATCTATGATTTAGAAGCTCAAGGCCACGATATGCATGCATGGGAAGAAGAAAGGTTGTCTCAAGAGTCCAATGCACAACCACCTCAGAACACTATGAATGAGTGCATGATCAAAGCGTAAAAAGGGGACCAAACAAGAAAAAAATTGTACAAAAGAATCCTTGCTCGCTAGTAATTAAAAAAAGGTGAGCAGGAATCCAAGTCAGAAATTTCTCTATTTAATGCATATTTTGCTAAGACCATTAAACTAATTGGAAATAGGATGAATAGGACATGGAAAATTTCCCAAATCAGAACAGTAAGATCTCAGAGAAGCTTCCCATACTCAGGCAGAAGAGTTAATTCATGCGCCAGAACTTCAGAGGAAAAAAAAAAAAGGATGAGTGAAATAACACATGTAATGTTAACAACTGTAACCCAAATCTTTGGTTCAGTAGTATTAAGTGATCCGGGCACAGCAGGGATAAGTCAGCTACCTCCCAGGCATTTTACAGTACAAGCACAAGCTTTATGACTGCACGGTCCTATTTCTAAACACTGCACTGAGCTACAGGCCATTACGAGAAGGCAATTTTTGCAAATTAACCAACAGTGAGAGCACCCCACACAAACTGGATGAAGGACGAGAGGCACGGTCCCAGTTAAATCCAAAGACAAAACACATTCTGCTTTCCCATTATTCCACCACGACCCAACCCAACCCAACTGCCTGCTGGCACAGGGACTGTGGTTTGGCCATTCTAGCCCCACGCGCTTCGTTTTCCACCTACCGACAGCGTTGTGTCCTACGGCGACGATGAGCCTGGAGCACCGCACGGGTTCCTCGGCAGGGCTCCCCGCGGCTCCCGGCGTCCAGAGCGCGGCGATCTCCCTGCCGAGAGAAGCCGGGCTTGCAGCACCCGCCGGGAAGCACGGCGCTCCGCCAGCGCTCGCTCCCCGCGCCGCTACCTTTTCTCCTGCAGCTCCCTGCGGATCTCCCGGTCCTCGGCCGTCTCCTCGGTCTCCTCCTCATCGTCCACGCCGGCCCGCGACGGAGCCACCACAACCTCTCCGAAGAACGTCGCCATCACCCCGCCGCCGCCTCCCGCCTCCCTCTCCCCCGTGGGCGGACACCGCGCACGCGCGTCGAGCCGCTCGGCTGCGCCGGTACCACAGAGTTTCCACCCAGCGCTGCGGCGCTCTAGCCGCGCCTAACCATAGAGAGCAGGCCCGGCGGGAAGACCAGCGGCCTTAGCCCCAGCGCGTGGCCCCGGCCCTCCCTGGCCGCCCCGACTGGTCTGACTAGAGGGAGGCCAAGTCAACAGCCGGCAGAAGGAGCAGTTGTTCCAACAGGGAACGCGTTCAGTTCGTGAAAAGTAAAATAAACTCTCAGAGGGGTGAAAGGAAACACAAAAACGTTTTAATCATCTCACCTCCTGTCTGTCTATAAAGCAAGGAGTTACACAACAGCATTTGCTTATAAAATAAAGCGTTACTCTCCCTAAGCTAGCAGTTCCCTCCCAGGTACAGGAACGCCGAGGCCTGAAGCTGCTCCCACCTTTCAGGAGCATCATGAACCTATAGTGCGTGAGCGCAGTGTGACGGAATAGGGCAGCTGAACCGCAAGAGAAAAGCATCTTTTTAAGGCTGACCCTGAATTAGAAATACAAACCTACCAACTCAGGTTTAGCTGTTTAATAATAAAATCGGATGCTCGCTTGAAAGTCCTTGTAACAGATTGTACTCCTCTACTGGGGGTTGTATTTCATTGAACAGTGACCATAAGCAGCTGCTGAACAATTCATTCAATGTAGGGATAACAGAAATACCCGATGTTTTACTCTCTTTAACAAAGGTGCTCCTAAGAGGTGCGATACACAAAGCCACTCTGAAACGCCAGGTTTCCTCATGGAACACAACCGTGTTCATATTTCATAAACCAACTTAAAGGCATCAAATAAACATCTTGAACTTACTAAATTCTAACATTATATTAAGGGATTATACTCTAAATAAAGAAAACTCCCAAGGCAAGAGTGACATAAGCTAGCTTATTCTAGGACTTCATACAGAAGTTTTAAGGAAAAAAACAAACAAACAGTACTTCCCTATACCAAGATAACGTTCCAGATACCAAAACGTGATGGTCAGTGCACCTTTTGGCACAGCATCAGCAACAATGCTGGACAAGCGTTTCTCAGTAACTGCTGCCAGTCAGCATTTTCATTACTTCACTGCCATTTGTACAAGCACTTATTATATTACTAAGTGTGATTATGAAGCTGTACTTTTTTTTCCTAAAGCCCCTGAAGATGCTATTACCTATCCAATCTTCTAGAAAACTAACTCGCGAGCTTGCTGTTTCATTTTGAGCTGAGTCACAACTAGTACACTGACATAACTCCTACTGAACAAAGGGACCAGGAATGGCATACATCAGCCATGTGAGAAACTGAACCAGCAGAGGAGAGGCAGGAAACCCATAGCAGAGAGTGAGAAAGGAGCAGAGTACCTCATGCTGGACTGAAGGCGGTGATTTTGGGGCTGCCCAGCTCCTGGGAAAAGTAAGAATTTAGAGGTGCCATGCATTCTTCTATTTGATGCATGGCCAACCAAGAATTTTTTTTTCCCCCTGGAGAATTTATCTTCTATGTAATAATTATTTTTTGACAAAAGCCACCTCAAGCATTTCAAAAACTGGTAGGTAAACGGCAACAATCAAAACCGACATGTTTAATCAATGCAAAAATCTAACATTAAAGCACTCAGAAGTTTCAATGTGGAAGACCAACAGAGATTTAGCAAAAATGGTCTGGAATGTAAGAATCCTGCACATCCAACCTCTCACGCATAAAAAGAACAACAAACAGAACGAGTGTTTTGTTGGTTTTTCTATTTTATAAAGAAAACACACAAAAACCCTTAGGCCCAAGAGTTCACCTGCATTTCATATTCTTAAGTTTACAGTATAGAAGTCACATTAATGATAGTACTACCTGTCAGTATAAACCCTCTCTTTACCAGCACCAATATGCCTTTATAATTGGCAGATATGCTTTTCTCAACTGGTAACTGGTTCTAGTTTTATGTTTTCATTAATGAATGTACAGAACATTTAACATCTGTACTAATAGAAGCTGTAATGTTGTTAACTCAGTGACCGTTCATTACTCGTTTGGTGCAATACTAGTATCCACCAAATTTTTATAGCGTACACTATTATGTATAAGCCTGTTAATATTGTATATGATTTCTTACAGCATTAGAGATGTTTGAAATTTGTTCTCGAATGTTGAATGACCTAGGTAGTATTCCATTGCAGCACCCATAACAATAATACTCAACATACTGCTATTAACCTGTTGCGCAGTGTTTTAACATTTTTTTTTTAAACTCTTGTTATATGTAATAAAATACCAGTAAAGACAAAAAAATTGCCCCTATAATGAGGCACATTTTGGCATCTGTGCTAAATGCTGCTACATGGGCAGGCAAGTGCAAGTCAAAATATGAAAAGGAGAAAGTCATGATCTAATCACATTCATAACTTTTTCATAGAAAAATATAAATATATTCCCTGAAATGTAGGACAAGGAAGAGCCAGCATCCAACATGAGTTCTAGTGCTATTACCATAAAAAAAAAGTGGGCTGGCTTTTCCTTTTAAGGTTACGTTTCACAAGCTGCATCACCTACACCTCTGTCATCATCGTCATCGTCACAATCGTCGTATCTAACAGTCCGCCTACCCCTATTTCGAGTTCTTATCTTAGTACGCCGGTTCGCTCTTCTGTATTTGGTATACTCCAAATCTTCAGAGTCATTTTCTTGGTTAGGTTTCCAACGTTTCCCTCGCTGGGGTCTTCTGGAAGGCTTAGGCAAATTTGAAATTTCTTTTCTAACAATGTCTGTTTTTCTTTTTCTCTTTTTTGTTTCTGTAGGATCACTACATATACTGTTATCAGTTCCAGAGTCTGAATCAGAAGAACAATTAAGATTGGCTTTTGAGCTCCCTGCAGTGCTAGGTGTTTCCACGTTCTCTGATACTGAGCTTTTTTCATCTTTCTTCCTCCTTGTTGCAGGTTCTGACGTTTCTTTTAAGTCATTTGATAATTTTAATCTTTTCAAAGGAGCTCTGGATTTTTTATTTGGTGCTCTTCTGATAATTTTAGTTTCACGTTTAGCTAACTCAGAACCCACCTCCTCTTCAGAGTTGCTCATATGATGGTTGTAGTCTGAAGTCGACTGACCAGAAGTTCTCCAGTTTCTCCCATTTTCTACCTTGCGGTTTGTGGAATTCTCCTCTGAAGAGTCAAATGCATTTTTAAGAGCTGCATCACTTTCAGTTCTCTGTGTCCGACTGTCATTATCATCATCCTCCTTTTTAGTCACTTCTATCTCCACCTCAGATTCCGTTTTTTCATCTTCAGACTCACTAATGTATTTTCTCTTAGGAACAGATGATCCAGAACAAAGTTTTTTTCCAGCAGAATCCTGTTCTTTCTCATTTTCAGACATTATGCTAACATCTATATCTGAGCTGCTGATCAGTTTCTTCTTGGATGCCACAGATGCACTGCCATGAAGCTGCCTTCTGTTCTTCTTCACTGTGCAAACACTTTCTGAGCTTGATAACTCTTCCTTTGTATCACTCATTATCTTAATCTTATTAGCTGCTAGAGTGGCACATCTGCGTGGATTTTTCTTCTTCGTCACATTAGACAGCTTTATGTGTTTCCTGTAGTTAATGATACATGTCCTGCTCCTGAGCACTTTACCACTTTGTCCGGGCTCCTCAGATGTAGATTCTACAATACAAAATATTTCAAAGTTCCTTTTAATAACTTGCATTCCTGAAATAGCTAATTTATTAAGCATAAACACTACCACATTTAACGAAATATGCAAAGATATGTTTTTATTTCAACCATCATGTGCAATATACCCTAAGCCTTTACTAAGGACACAGCCAGACATTCAGTCCTAAGCACGTTTTTAACTCTCAGGATTAGTCTTTTGCTTTGAGATGATGAGGACGTTATAAAGTAACGTTCTGTAGCATCCCTGTAAAAACTGCCTTAAAAATTACGAGTTACCCAACTTAGCAATAACCTTTTTCATACTCTTACTTCCATCATTAAAGCTGTAACTTCTATTACTCTTTTCTTGATCTCTCAAAATGAATTATTATAAAACTTTAAACTCTTTATTCTTAAAAGATTACAGTATTTTATACAGACAGAAGTCCTGGGTGAATTTCACTATTTTAGAATTGCATCACTTACGTAGAAAGCACTTTCAACTACTTGGTTTCTCTGAGACGATTACTTCTAAGAGTGAATCTTCCAATTCATTGTTTTTAATACAGCACTTGCTTCTTAAACCGGGTTGTAAACAAATATTCAAACTACAAATACTAAGAATGATGCTATCAAAATAAATGCTTTGAACTTTTACCTTCTAAATAAAGAAGGATTGCTAATATGTATTGCTAAAAATTAAAAGCAGAAGTTCCTGAAATAAATCTGCATAGGTTTGACAAAAGAAAAATGTTGTTTTACCAGGAATGTCTTTTCAAAAGTTCACTTTTCTCAAAATTGATGTCCATCTCATATTTCTTTGGAGCTGTTACTGATTTCACGAATAAGATGTGCACCATGAAAGTATCTACATTATACTGGCCTATTACCTCTTGATAACAGAAATAACAATCAATTTTGTCATAGCTTGAACCCACTGCCTTGATGATTCTCTACCTGTACACTCTGCAAACAGATGGAAGAACCACGGCAGCTTCTTTATCTTACTTCACAGAAAGGCAGGCCACTAAATATTTTTCAAGTAAAGGTTTAAAGAGGAGGAGGTTTAAAGGGAATGCTCTTCTTTTATGGAGGCACAAAGAAAGCTTTTCTTCCTAATGCTCCTATTTTCTTCAACTATTGGAACTAAAGGCCTAGTGTCTTTTGAGAATGGCAGCTACTCAGACACTGGCTGAGACAAACTCTAGTGAGGTTCAGTGCCTGGCTCCTTCTGGCCAGATTACTGTGTTCAGCACTGGCAAGTTATTCCGTCTCCTTTGTTCCCCAGTACATCACCTGAGAAATTAGGATAGGACAACATTCTCCCTCAACTCTGTAAAGAATAAATGCCACAAACATGTATTCTAAGACACTAGATGAGAAACAACTCTACCACAACTGATTGTTTATGCATACTTTTACAATTTCAGCAGTTGATTCATGAGACTGAAACAAAAGACTAAAGGACAGCAAGATCACATTCTATGCAAGACAGGAGTCCAGACTTTATGCAACACATTACCAGACTATTAAACCTATACAACCTGTACCTTGCACACAATCTTAAATTGGCAGCAAATTTGTATAAAGCTTTATTTTTACTTTTTTTTTACTTAAAGCTTCTTAGTAGAATTAAAATCCACTCTAGAGTAACTTCAGCATCCCCACACATCATAGTGATAAAAGAAACAAGTTTGCATCAGTTTAATGAAACTACACGAGTATCATGCATTAAATGCTGCAAAGGTACAGACTGCACAGACAGGGAGGATCAAAGAACTCCATTAGCCACAAATTGGGATTTATGAGAAAACATTTACAAGACAGACACCAAGATATAAAGGCCTTATCCATCCAGTCTGCTGTTGCGACAAGCAGGCCTGTAGTACATGCTATCAAACTCTAAACCTTGGAGTCCAGGCTGCAATACTGGATAGGAACACCTGGCCATCCCTTGAGTCACATACAGAGCCTCTTACATACAGCCAAATATTCAAATAAATTTATATCCTATAAATACCTAAGTATTTAAACAAAAGCATGTATATATTCTAACAGTACCCAAAGAATAACTTCTACAAGTACAAACCTGCTAGGCTTCTTATTTACAAGTAACTACCAGCCTCTTCAGGAGAGAGGAATACATGTGCCTATTAGCAAACCACAGTAAGCCAGGCTGTGCTAACAGCACGTCTGCTGCACCCATTATCTGTTGAGGAGCAAAATGAGCTAGAGAGAACATGTGCCACTGTAGAAAATAGTTATTTGACTACCTGTGGTAGTGTCCCAAATTAGAGATTAGATGAAGTGAAATATCAAATAGATGTTTCACTGTAAACGCTGTCCAGAGCTATTAATCAATTCATATGAAAGACAACTAACACTTCAACAGAATCATGTGGGGAACAGCTAACTCCCCAAATAAAGAAAACTGAACACCCAAAAGGTACTCATCAGGAACACTGCACAGGACAACGATATACTCCTCTTTCACATGAAAGCAGGTCTCCAACTCAGTCACATCTTTAACAGTCTTAGTTCTGTATATATCGGATCTTTCTCTTGGTTTTTAAAACACACTCTCCAAAAACAGATCCAAACCTCAAACACTCACAGAAAAGCCAGTCAAGCTTTAGAATGTTACCATCACAGCATCAAAATGCATTTCTACCTTGAAAAAGACACTACCTATCACTGACAATAAATCCAAAAGGCAAACCAAGTTAAAGATTCCAGTACATGCCACGGAAATAAAAATAATTCAGACACTATCAAATTCATTTTGAAAGACTACACAATTACTTGAAATGAAAATAATGGCTGTAAGTCTGCTTTAGCACAGAAGTTTGCAACAGCAAAAGGCAATGATCTTAGGTAAGAACTATTACTTCATCCACAAACTCACAGATTTTCTTTATCGAAGTTCTTAAAGCAAGGAGCAGACTGACAAAAGAGAACAAATTCTCTTTTTGAGATTTTCTGGTACCTTGAACTTCATACAATAGAATTCATTTGTATATATTCTGCTAATACATACATAGAGAAGGAAGTGCTGATTAAATATGAAAACAGTGACTTAATGACTTTTTCAGACAAATGTATACCCCGAATTGCTCACGAACTGTCAGCATTCATCATGAATTCTAAATACTGAAAGACTGCCACCATAAAACAGTTTCCTCAGCGCTGCTTTGGTGACCTCCCAGTTCCACTGTCAGCATCACCATGCCTTACATTTCACCCTCTGATTTCTAGTTCTTCTTTTAGAACAAGGAAGATTATTACACTTCATAGAGTCCAAATCTCTCCAGTCATTACCCATACTAATATTTCCTCTATCTAGTCAGTATCAGAGCTTAGATGCATTAACTTGAAAACTTTTACCTTTTCTGAAGATTTTTGTTTTTCCTTTTCTCCTCCTCTTTTTTGTTTTTGAAGACGTGTCAAGATAATTACTGTTATTGGAATTTGTTTCAGATTCCGTATCAGAAGAGTCATTGAAATCAGCACCAGGTCCAGAATTAGTGCTCGCTGTAATTCTACATGGCACCAAGGTTTCTGAAACAACACTTCTCCCATCCTGCCTGTCTTCTGTTTCAGATTCTGCTGTGTCCTCCAAATCACTCAAGACTTTCGCTTTTTTTACAGGAGCAACAGGGTGCAGACCAAACAATTTCCCAGTATTCCACCTATCTGATTCAGAACACGCTTCATCCTCAGAATTGCTCACAACAAACTTATTTGCAGACACCGAGTGGTCAGCTTTCTGATTGCTCTCATCCTCTGAATTATGGCTTTTGGAGTCCTCCTCTGAAAAGCCTCGTGTGGGACTCATTTTGGGAGACACAGAAAGAACTGTCCCTCGTAACTGCCTATGGCCATTGCTTTGCCAGGTTTTCTGTTTCATCTGCGTGTCTGTGTCAGAATCTGAACTTTCATATTCAGATTCACTAACGAATTTTCTTCGTACAGCAGATGAAGTAGGTAAAGAAAGAACTTTTCTCTTGGTAAGCTGCTCTTCCGTTTCTTTTTCACTTTCAGACTTCAAACCTGCATCATCCTCAGACCCCTCCAGTAACATTCGCCTGGCTGCAGCCGAGGCATTTCGGTGAGGCAGTTTTCTATTTTTGCATCCAATACCAATACTTTCTGAGCTTGAAACCTCTTCTTCCACATCGCTCATTAGTCTTAACTTAGTAGCAGCCACAGTAGCACTTCTGCGTGGGATTTTTCTATGTCTCCCTGTACTATTACTCAGAGACTCAGATGTCACCACTGAAGTATTTTCAGAATCACTTTCATATAACCTTTTCCTGACAGCTTTTCTTGTATTCCCATTCTCCTGGGGAAGTGTACCTGTGAAGCAGAAGAGGGATTGAAGTCTTATATTCAAAAGTACAAGCTTTTTCAGCCTTATCAAATCTGGAACAGGTTGAACCCACAGACAAGACAAACAAAATATATCCCTCTAGTAGTAGTTAGGTGATTTTAGTATCTGGCAAGAAAAAATATTGAGCTATATCCTAAACTTTGGATTCATTCTAGTTTTTTTTTGAAAACTGCTTTATGTTTTACTGCTTCTGCTTTAAGAAACAAAATGTTGCAAGAGATAGGCTCTTGGCTCAACAGGCTCTTGGCTTCCGCTCTCCCTACCCTAAGTACTGAAAAAAATCTGAAGTGTTCAGAAAGCAGCATTTTGAAAGCAACAGATCTACTACTAATGAAACATATAGTATCACAACAGCCAACAATTAAAAAGATACCAATTACAATTAGTTTTTTATTTTTATATATATGTATGTATACGTGCATACAGCTGGCTTATGGGCCATTCAGAAGAGAACTACTCAAATCTTACCTATTTGTTTTCTTTGAGCAGCTTGATTTCTGGTTACCCTACAACTGATGTTCTTTCTTCTACATATACCATTGTGTAGTGGCGGAGACACAAGAGCCACAGAGCTCTCTTTGCTCTCTTCTGAGCTACTCGAAGAGGATGAAGAGGATGTAGATGAAGCTAAAGAACCTTCTACTTCACTTTCTGCTAAAAAGATTGAATCCTCAATTAGAATACTAATCAGTTAGTTTTCACTTAAGAAGTGCATTTTGCTTATGCAGGAAATCTTCAAATTTCCTCACAATTTTATCTAGCAATACACTGTTTATCATGCCTTAATCTCTTGCAGGTATGAAATTGATAGTTCCACAAAATATACCACTCCACATTTACCAGGTGTCCAGTGACAAGTTACTCTGAGAGGTGTTTAAGTTTCAAGTAAACTAATAACTATGTTATCTGAGAACACCTCTAAGAGAACAACAGCACATTAAAAAACTTGCAATATTTGACAAATCTCTTTTACCAGAATCAGAATCCTTGTTCTCTGAAAGAAGCTGAAGTTTTACCAATGTAAAGTTTAGGGAGAAAAAAACGAAAGAGACAGGAAAGATTTCATGACCCTGGGAACTTTTTGCTAATTTGGGTTTTAGTATCTATGTAACACACAGGTGTATGACCTTTATTTTATATCAAATACACCACACTTTCCTATCAAGCAAGAGGCATCCCTTCATCACAACCACTTTCCTAGAGCAGTTGCTTGAAGTTAAAAAAAAAAATTCTATTACTGTATTTGGTTAAAGAGCATCAAGTCATACTGGTTTGTAGGTCAACTTATACTACTTATACTGGTTTGTAGGTTAACTTTAGTCCTACTCAGTTCAGCTTTGCTGTGAATTCCGATACAACGCTGTAGAAAAGTACTGTCCATTTGCCTGCAAAATATATCTATCTATCTATCTATCTATCTATCTATGTATACAGCCAAGACAGCTCTGCATTTAAGTAGACTATGGTAGCAATAAATTTCCTCTTCGGAGTACTTTTTTTCATTAATGAAATTAATCAATTGCATTCTATGGGATTTTACAGCAGAATATTCTTTAGTACACAGGACTTTTTATAACATAGAAGTCAAAATACACAAAGTTCTGTATTGCTCGAAATACAAACAGTATAAAAGTGTTCTCTAAAGTTTTTGCATTGTTAAAGTTTGCATTTTTAATTCAGAATACAGTTGGCAATTAGGGCAATTATAAAGGAAAAGAAACACGAGTAGGTAATGCATAGATAAGACAAATATGAAAATCCTCATTTGAAATACATTCCATTAATTACCTGATGACAATGTCGAACGATTTGTTAGTGTTGTAGATCTAGCTTTTCCATTCCTTTCAAAGGATGCCAGGCATGCAGAATCAGAGGATTCTCCAGACGAACTATGGTTGTAACTGCTAGCATTTGTTTTATGGCTTGCAACACAGGCTGCTCTGCTTGAGGTAGGTTGACTAAAAGAATCTTCCTGTTCAGATTCAATTTTTGCCTGAGACTTTAACGGTTTCTGCTTCAAATTTCTACTGAAAAGGGAAAGGAGTAAAAGCAACATAGCTTGTAAAACTATTAAAAAAATATAGACGGTTAAGTGTTACAAAAGTAATTTTCTCTGAAAGCTTAATTAACCATATACCACGTGATTTTACATTTATGGAAGGCTCGTTAGTTTTGTAATCTGACATGGTACCGGACAATTTTAACTTTGATGAAGATAGCATTAACTGCTTGTATTAAAATAGTAGTCTACGCTCCTAATAAAGTTAAACAAGAAAACAAATTCTCTCTCTACACTAAACCAAAGAAGGTAACATTGAATACCTTCTATACCTATGCCCTCCTATTGTTCACCAACACACTGCAATAACAGCTTCAACTTCTGTTGAATTCAATCTCTTGTTAATTGTACATAAATTTCAAAAGTACATGCTACGCATACTAACATTATTCCATGATTAACTGAGTTCCAAGAACATGATGAAACAGCACCTTCAAGAGTTTATAGTCTAAAATAAAATGCATGTTTGCAGAGGAACTTGCCAATTTGAATCTTCCTTAAAATATATTCTAGAGTGCTACACAAAGTCCTATTTGATCACAGTAAATTAATAGTGATCTAGACGGGAAAGGGCATACATTATACATAAGCAATGCGGAGGCTACTAGGCAAAACAACGTTGCTTATTTTCATGTTTAGAACTACTGTTTTGTCAGTTTGTTGCTTACAGTCCAAAGATTTCAGATATTTTTATAGACACGTGAGACATACATGCTCTCCTGCATAACAGTTTGATATCCAAACACTCCCCAAGAATTCGCAAAGCCTCAGTCCTCCTAAGCACCACTGAACTGTAATTCTTAGGAGAAGAAAAGAAGTGGTGTTTCAAAGGAAGATTCCTGCCTACACTGCCGTGTGTTTATAATGAACATTAAACTGTTTCTCTGGAAAACACTGAGAAGCCAAGAGAAACACCCACTGAAAGTTCAAGTTCATCATCAGATATGCTTACAGTGTAATCCAACATTTATGTACAAAAGAATAAATTCAAATACGTCAGAAGTGTAGTCTTTTAATTTTGTTCTTAAAAGCATATTACTGTCCCTTCACTACCAGTGAATAAAGGCCAAAGAGCAGGAGAAAGGCATATGCTCAATTCCAACAATTTAACACATTTTGTTTCTGTATTTTGTATTGTTTCACTTCATCCCATATGCAGATTAACAATTCAAGAGCAAATCATATCAACCAGAAACTGTATCAAAAGTTGGTTTTCCTTCAAAAGAGGCATACACTACAAACTCAATGCTACACTATGTTAAAAATCTAAATTCCGTAGGATTAAATTTCTTCTGCATATAGTAAAATAATATATACACAGCAAGAACATCTGTTTCATTTATTATTATACTCAGATTAAAAACTGATTTCCTCACTGAATTATTTAGAACAAAGCATAAACAAAAAAACCCTGTTCTATTCTTCAGTCCCTTCACTGTTCCAAAGGCAATTTTATACTACCACAGAACTCCTTTTAAGCACGTCCATCTTACAGTAAGAGAAGTAATTCAAACAATTATCACTGGAGTTAGCTAGCCACTTCATAAAACAATTGTTCCATTCCTCCAAGACTAAATATGTCAGTGAATACAGTCAGTTCTTCATAATTTGTTACCTGGGCGCTTTGGCAGGATGCTGCGCTGAGCTTTGACTCTGAACTCTTCTAGTGTACCTCTGGTTTCTTCGTATCTTTTCATTCTGTTTCTGACCATTTTTGAAATCTGAAACAATTCTTCTAATTTTCTCCTCAAATAGTGCTGACAATCTCAAGGTCATACTATAAATCTAGGCAAGGAATTAGTTTACGTTAGTAACAGAACCTTTCATCCAAGACTAACTTGTCTAAAATCAAAAACTGTACAGATAAAAATGAAACTGATTAGTATGATGTACTGTAGTGCTACATAAGACATAAGCAAACATACTCAATATTCTGTTGCACTTCTCACCATTATCCACTCCACCAGAAATTTTATTACAATGCTGAAAAATAAAAATTACTGCAAAATACTACCTAACTGCATTATGAGAAGCGTAAACCCCCCCCAACAGCAACATCTACCTTTGATTTTTTGTTTGGAGTATAAGACTTCGCATTACTAAATATTAGTCTTATATCTTTGCACAGTTCCATTGGAGTGTCATAATTTCCAGCTTCCAGAGTTTCTTTCACTGTACCGAAGTCCATCGGAGTGTCTATAATATGTCTGTAGTCCTAGATAAAGCACAAAAAAAAGCAATTCAAGAAGCTGTTAGAGGAGAAACAATCATCTTGAATTTTATGTCTAAAATTTAACAGGGGCTAAGATTATCTTAACTACTGGTTCAAGAAACAAGTACTTACCATAGCAGCCAGCTAAGCTCCTGCTAAAACTACTTCATTTAAAGCCTCCACTACATTATGTCCTATAAAAACTTGCATATTTTCAAGGTCATCTTCAGAATTTATTAAACATCATGATGTGATAGAACACCACATACTTGCACATAGTTCTTCAGTTTCTTTTCTCCCCATCTACCTCAACAGCAACTACTTAGTAACAATAACACACAAGACAACCTTATTATTGTTAATCAAAACGGGAAATAAGACTGTAGTAAATCTTCATGTAATCCTTTCACTGATGCCTTTTACATTGAGAAACTAATCATTTAAATAATTTTAAAATAAAACAAAAACTCCACAGTTTCTTTCTTGTAAATGAGGAGTTTTAGAGACTCCCAAGGTGTTTTTGAAAGCTGAAATGAGACCCAAACTAAAGATGTGAAGGTCACAGGAGAAAAGTTGCATAACTGTTAGAACATTTATATGGTTTTTTCCTATTAGAGTTTGTTGTTTTCTCTTTTTCCTAAAAGCCAAATAAAGAGCTCAAAAGCAGTACTGCAGCAAAGCATGCTAAATTTTATAGAAGAGAGAAATGACCTCTGAAATTAGGTAAGTTGCTGACAAAGGTACATAATAAAGCTGCAGAAGGCTTTCATCAACAAAGTATTCTATTTATTTGGAAGAGGGACAACTGGAGTATTAAGATGTTCCAAGATGCATCAATAGAAAACGTAAAACAGATTGGACAGAATCCATACTTCAGATGTACACATGGACCAAGACCTATGTCTTCTCTAGCTGGGAAGCTTCAAAGAGAGGACAGATTCCCAAAACATGCAGACAGCAACAAAGGCAATAATGCCAGCAGTAACAATGGGAGAGCAAGAAAATTATGCAACTACAAATAAGGAGTTCACACTGACTGTGATCTGTTCACCTATTTCAGTTTCATCCCTAAAGTTAACATTAAATGCAAAACAAGTAACTCATTTGAAGTATCGGGATGTTTGTAGACACAGTTCCACTGCTCTACAGTTGTTCTATGCTGCGTCAATATATTGGTATATCTTATCTTGATGCAGGTCAGTCTCAATGATTGAGAACTGAAACCAAGAGAACAAACAACTCCAAGAGAAACGTGGGGGTCTTATTATACCAAGTGCTAAAAGAAAGAAACAAATAATATTTATATCTTACAAGGTTAATGGAACAACTTACAGGATATTGGTCCAAATCAACTGGCTGCCTAAAAGGTTCAGAATCTTCACATTGGAAAATTAAGTTCACAAGTTCCATACACTGTTTTTTCCAGGAGTTTTCATCATAACCATTTTTCACGCATTTTCCTCTTTTCCCTCGTCCCTTGAAAAAAAGCCAGGAAAAAACATTACTGAAATACTGCCTGAAAAACTTCATCTAACTGGAATTATTTCAGAATCACAGAATCAATCACAGAATCATAGGGGTTTGGAAGTAATCTCTGGAGATCATCTAGTCCAAGCCCTGCTAAAGCAGGCTCCCTGCAGTAGGTTGCACAGGTGGGTTTGGAGTATCTCCAGAGAAGGAGATTCCACCACCTCTCTGGGCAGACTGTTCCGGTGCTCCGTCACCCGCGCAGTAAAGAAGTTCTTCCTCGTGTTAGTAAGGAACTTCCTGTGTTCCTGTTTCAGCCTACTGCCCCTTGTTCTATTGTTGAACACCACGAAAAAGAGTTTGCCCCCATCATCTTAACTCCCATATTATAGATATCTGTAAACAATGATAAGTTTCCACCTCTATCTTCTCTTCTCCAGGCTGACGAGTCCCAGGTCTCTCAGCCTGGAGCATCCCCCTTATGAGGAAAGGCTCCTAATCATCTTTGTGGCCTTCCACTGAATTCTCTCTAGGGGATCCCCAACTTTCTTGAACTGGGAAGCCCAGAAATAGATACAGCTCTCCACATGTGGCCTCAACCAGGGCAGGGGGGGAAGACCACATGCCTTGATCTGCTGGCTGCACTTTTTTTTTAAATGTGCCCCAGGATACTATTGGCCTTCCTGGCCACAAGGGCACACTGCTTAAGAAAAATGCGCTTCCAAACCGTTACAAGTGCAAAAATGCACTTCCAAGTATTGTTTTGTAACAAAACTTGAACTCTACAACTAGAAGGTTTTTTTTTCTAATGTTTATTTATAGCTGACAAATCATAGGTTTTTTTGCCTTCCAAGTTGTTGTTTTTTTTTTTTTTTTAGTACCAAAAAGCACATAAAAATATCTCCCGGTATCTTCCAAATTAAGAGGTCTGAATAATATCCATTGTTAAAATGTATTTTTTTCTCTCATCTCAGCTGATTAATACTTTTACTTCAGTATCAGCCAGATAACTGAAAGCTGTCACACTGAACAGCACTGATATCAAATTTATGAGAAAGATTCTCCTTGACTACTATGCAGAAAAAGTACTGATGTGTTAAAACAGCAATGAACTATTTATGCAAAGCATTTAGTTTCTTTTTACTGTCAGAAAAAAAACCAATTAGGTTTGTTACAAAACAAAGCATCAGTCCCACAGTATTTCAATACAGTCTGCTAAACAATTTTTCCTGGCAAACCTGAATTGGGTATATATGGGAAAGATTAACCAACTCACTCTTCTTCTTCTGTATGATGTTCTCGGACGACATTTTTCATCATCCTGCAGAAAATAAAAGGTTATCTATTTTATTCCATAAATAATTTTAAAACATTTGTGTGCTCAAATTATTATTAGACTTATATCATGGTTGAAATAGACTTTTAGTCTTATTTTTCTCAATGGGATATGAAATGAGCATATCAAAAGTATAGCACAGTGAATCTTGGAAAATAAGATCCTAATGATATCCCACCACTGAAGACTCCTACTTCAACTCCTGTCCTTCGCATAGAGGAAAAACCGCAAGCAGAAATTGCAACAAGAAGATACCCACCAGCTTTGAGAACATTAATGACAAAAGATCAACAGTAAATCAACTGACAAATATTAAAACTTTCTGCATTTTGCTTGTCCTGAATTTAGGGCAAAGAAATCTTTCTGATCAAGTTACTTCTGGTAAAATAAAAGCTTTACAACGTGGAAGTACTCAGATGATGCTGAAGTAGTGAGACAGCTCAACATAATTTCCTTCCTACAATATTAACCTCCAAGGGAGAGCAGTCACTCTGCAACTTTCTGAAGCCTTGCTGAATTAGAAATCAAAATGCAAAAAAGATAACAGATTGGGCTGTTTGGGGTATGCTGTTAGTAAACGTACAACACTGAACACAACAAGAATTGTTCTGCAGTGAATGCTACCTCTATCAGTTTTAAGATAAATACATTTCATTAAATCCTCAGTGAAGCACGTCATGTTGATGTATGATTCATAGTTGGGTGTACAGGAACTGAAGTGTTTGCTATTGCAAAGCATCTCCGTAAAAGTTGTAATAACACGCCAACTTTCAGTGTTTACTACTGCCTAAATGACAGTTTTATCCTTAGAAATATCCAAGGATGCAGATAATTAAAAATACAATGAAAGACAGCTATTCATACACTCTTGAAATATTTGTATTACATTACTGCATATTAATATGCTTTAAAATGTCACAAAACACAGAAGAATTGTTCTATTTGACGGCACAGCCATAGTAGAACATTTTTGGTTGTACAAGTACCAACAACTCAAAATGTTTTCAATTAAAGCATGCCCCCACATCATCCCCCACTTTCCAATCATATTCAGTCTATCAGCTATGCAAATATTGACATACATACAACGATCTCAATCTAAAAATTGAGCAATTTTGCCGTGAATACTTGAAAATGAGTGGTATTTTCTTCCACTGTGAATGCATTATTGCAATTATTTGTACAAAAAAAACTTACCAGATCATCAGCATCAAGACAATCTTGTTCATCATCTGTTGTGCTACATAGGTCAAAAATGTTTGTACAGTCTTGATCACTGTAATGCAATTAAATCTCGTTACTTGAATAGCAAAAACACAACAATCACTTTCTAGATAGACAAACCCAGGCATAGCCAAAAGCTACAAAAGCGGAAGTGAATAAGAATTATCTGAAATATAAATGTCAAAGGTGATTATATATTATATCACTAAAGTAATGTTAAATCTGAAGAACTACTATACTACGCATTTTAGAACTAGTGAGCAAAGGAAGGTGAAATTAGCATTAGAAATATGATCTACTGAAGTTGGACTGCCTACACCAACTTACTTCAAAATAAACCTCCCAAATGAACTCAAGTCAGGCATGCTGCAACAAGAATTTCTACATGGGCTTACATTACAGACTGATCTACTTTCCAGTCAAGTGACATCTTCATACTATATACACCAGTGAATGCTACCAATGGAGAAAGTCAAAACTTCTCTATATGAACATACATTCCAGTATTTTCCCCAGTTAAGATAATACTCAAGAAGAATTATGTATCTGTCCTGCAGTGCATTGAAAAAGATTAAGAAATCAGAAGAACAGGATTCTTAATAAAGGGATGTTAAAGGTGTTTACGTTCCCCCCCCAGCTTTAGAGCACAACTATTCAAGCACTATATAGACTAAAATGCCACTCACTTGATAAACTTTAAGAGCTGTGTAGTGATCTTTTTTGCAGCTCTAGCGATAGCACTCCCAGGTTCATTGAAGGTCCTGGCATTGCTTTCAATGTATCTTACTTCCCAAACCAAAGCAGAGATTCTCCTTAAAATTAAAAAAAAAATTGCACCTTTAATACTAAGCTGAAAAACTGCAAAAAAACTCTCTTATTAATTATCTGTCCTAATCTAATGTGGATAAATGTCCTTTATTTTAATATTCATTACACCAGTCTCAAAGTTTTCACTCACAGAAGTGTATTTACATACACACATACATGCACACAGAAGCATATGTAATTCAAGGAAGCAAAATCAACAGCTCACATCTTCGTTAATTCATTTTCCAATTCATTACTGACAAGTAATCTGCATAAAGTCTGCAAAGTTTTGTAAAGCTTCGGATTCCTTTTTAAAATTCTGTTAATGCAACTAGCCTAGTAAGCACTAGCATTTAATACCACGGAATTATGAAATCCCATTGAAATAACAGAACTGAGGATCACAAATTCCAAGGATTCCTTAAAAATCCATGCATTTTTGAAATGGCTACCTTTACCACCTTTGTGGAAAAGTCCTATCAAACGGTACAAATTGTGTACTACAATAATAATAAAGAATAAAAGAATAAAAACAAGACACAAGCAATAAAAAGAGTGACAAGAAGTCTGGTCTAAATCCATTTGTAAATACACCTCAGCCATGATGTCTGCAAAATACCTTGCTGTGAGACCGACTGACCATACATCCCCACCTTCTGTAAAGAAGAGATTTGTAGAAACTGCTACAAACTAACATTACAGAAGAGAGTTAGCACAATCACACAGCTTCTTTATCATTAAATTTATAAGGAATTATAGATATGAAAGCCATATTCCAAGTTTTCAGTTCCTCATTTACAGAATTTCAAACCATTTCCCAAGACACCGTTTCATTCTCATTCAGGAAGAAAACAAGTATTGACATTTCTTCATTTTATTTACAGACATGCTGAGCAGAAGTCGAGATGATCGATGCCCTTAAATTTCTGCTAGAGATATGGATGCACTGCACATCAGAACTTACCAACCCTACACTTAAGTATGCCAGTGTTAACTCTGGAAACGGTATTGATATAGGCTGAAATCAACTTCCTCAAGAACTAACAAACTTAAAAAAAAAAAAACCACTAATGCTGCTACAAAACACTAGTAATGCTGAATTCTTCAGATACTAGACTATTGGTTTTCAAAACGCTTATAAAAAAGACCAAAAAAAGCTTAGATCTTCTCACAGTGTACAAACGTAAGGCCATGTTCCGCCTTGTTTCTGCCACTAGTACTAACCTGTAAAATCGGTTGGCCAGTCTTGTTCTAATAGTGTTCAGGTCTGTCGGGTAAGCAATCACGGTACAGTATTTGGGATATGTACACAGGTCAACTGGACCAGCAAAAGCTGCTGAAATGTCTGGTAAGAAACAGGACAATTAACAGAACTATTTTCAGATGTGTACGCATATGAAAACAGAGCCAGGTATTCAACTGGTTTGTAAAACCATTCTCGACTATAAACATCCGAGTACAAACACAGTGAGAGAACTGCACATAAAAATGTGTAAACATCTCTACTGTTTTATTGAAGTTCATTTTTAAAGAATACCATGTATATTCAAGAGAGCTGTCTTTAAATTTAACTCTAGGAGTATACTACCTAAAACTTAAGAGGACATTCTTACCAAGAGTCAGAAGTTGGTTGATACCACTGATAATCCGTTCACAAGCTTCATCGCGGGATCGCGTTCCCCACTCCCCTTCTTGGGGTTTGTACAGTAGCTTCTCCATTTCTTCAAAAGTCACGGAAACACTAGCTCCTAATTCTTCAGGCTGATCAACTGAAGAGTGATAACAAAAAGGAAAGGGTGAGTAGTGAGAACACAGAACGAGAGAAATTGTTAAATATTCAAAACCATACGAGTATCTACTAAGCATAACTAAGAAAAAATACCTTGCCTTGAGTTTAATACTAAGAGCATGGGGGAAAATACACAATACAACAACAACAAAAAATATCCTTGAGTCTCCTTTTCTGCAATTCTGAATTTCCAGAAGACATTTTACTCCTTTGATTTAAGCACTAGTCTGAAAAGACGACGTAACTCATGAGTTACTTGCACACTTTTGTTTTAAATGCGTGCTCCAGACTTCATAGGATCATAACTTAGCTTAATGAGTTTATTTATTACCTCAACCATTAAAGACGTGTAAGGCGGGCAATATATTTTGTGATGTCCTTCCTGGTATATTTTTTTAATATATTTTTCTAATATTTCTTTTGAACATGGCAGATTAAATTAATTTCAAAGCAATAAAAACTAGCAGACATACAAAACTGTGACGGATGGCTCTGTGGAAAGTCACACTTACAAAGATTAATGCAATCCAGCTAACACAGAGCAACTGAGTAAACAGAAGAAATTACACCTCTGGGTATCTTTCCCCTCAACTCCACAGACTGCTTTTAGTAGATTTTCAGTCTCAGGTTCTGCATTTTATTTTTGAAAAGCTAAAGTTCTCATTTAATTTGAGCAGTTGAAAAGGAAAGAGATCACAAAGGTTCCTGATCACACACAGTAGGTAAGATCATCAGTCCATCTTTGTATTGAACAGGACAACTAGAAGAGCAGATAAAATTCAGCAATACAAAGCATATAGGCTTACAGCTAGAAACCAGAAGTAGGAGCTTACATTAGCATTTGAGAGTCGCTCAGTTAAAAATGAAATTAAGGAAGGTAAGGTCACTGCTAGCACTATGACAACTGTAATCCACAAATATGCCATACACAACTTCTAAAACACCTTTCAGCTACAGCTGTTACAGAGATTAAAAAACAAAGCAATTGAACAAGTTTTAGAGGGATTTTCTAAGTTTACAAAAAGGATTATTTTTTCTTTCTTTTTTTTTTTTTTAAAGGACTATTTTTGGACAACGGGAAATGGTTTTAAACTGGAAGAGGGAAGATTTAGACTACATATTAGTAAGAAATTCTTTACTGTGAGAGTGGTGAGACACTGGAACAGGTTGCCCAGAGATGTTATGAAGGCCCCCTCCCTGGAAGCATCCAAGGCCAGGCCGGATTGGGCTTTGAGCAACCTGGTATAGAGGGAGGTGTCCCTGCCTATAGCAAGGGGGTTGGAATTAGGTGATCTTCAAGGTCCCTTCCAACCCAAACCATTCTATGCATCTATGATTCCTTTGGCCAAACAGGTAATGACAACCCAAATCATCTTTATTCATTATTGTATTCACAGTGCTATTTATGGAAAGCATTAACCAGATCACGATGAATGAGAAGAAAATGT
This sequence comes from Numida meleagris, assembly GCF_002078875.1. NCBI lineage: Eukaryota > Metazoa > Chordata > Aves > Galliformes > Numididae > Numida > Numida meleagris. Next base: position 105,979,580 of record NC_034409.1, read on the forward strand.
GCTGTATGTTTGAAGGAAGCAGACTTTGACAATAAGAAAATAGCATTTCAATCAAATCTAGGAGGAAAAAAACCAACACAATCCTGCTGACTGAAATCTTTATACATTTTAGTTTGCATAAAACAAGTGATTTCATGTTTTCATTTCAGACTGTTTTGCAGCATTTGTCATCACAAGGTATGACTGAAGCAGACAGCTCACACTTGGAAGATTATGAAGTCAGTTTACTATTGAGAACATCCACATGTATGCAACATAACAGTATTTAAGGAAAAAAAACTACATATACAATATGCTACATATATACAACATAAGCATTTCTGGAATTAAGGAAATAAACTGTCTCCTAGAAAAGGTGATTAGGAAAATTAATATCCTTTTAACAAGTTATTCAGTGGCTACTCTGTCAGTATTTCACAAACTTTCTTCCCTTCCCCCAGCTGCATCAACAGGAAACACAATGGAAAACTGAATTGAGGAAGACAAACCAGTAATTCAATTATTTCATTTACAATTAATTTGGGTTTCACCAGTAAACCTATACAAAGAGCTGTTTTTAAAGTACAGGCAATAACGATTTACTGACTGGAAATTTTATTTATATTCATTCCTATTCTTATACCACACCACAATGCAAACTAGATTTTTTGAAAGTCGCTATGTTTGCAAGACTTGACTTCCAGTAGTAGCAGGTTTTATTGTATATTCCAGAGATGCACATTTTCAAGTATTCCCCTCAAAACTACTTTGGAAGATGGGAAGTTTCAGGAGGAAAAAGTAGAATATAGATATATCTAAGACATTTCACTAACACTGAAGTGACACAATCCAGCAAAGAATCATTTCAGGCACACTACCTGCACATAACAAAGGATTCATAAGGAAGGAGAAGCACATTAACCGTTCTGTTAAGGGAGCTTCTACCTACCATTATCAGATATTGGTTCCATGTCCCATGGACTAAGCTTCTCAACCTCACCATTGTCCCATCTGATCCACCACGTTAAAAAGAAAACAGAAATGCACAAGTTAATGTTAACCTTAAGTTGAAAGTATTTCTTCCAAGCATATTTAAAGAAATTCTCCATCACTGCTATTTTTAGGCCTTGGTAAAATATACTGTATTAATGCATATAATCAAAAGTATTGGTTAGCAATCAACTGTCACACTGCAAAAAAAAAAAAGGAAACATTTATAATGAATTTCAAATTAAAATTGAGCTCTTGATTTTGGCTATATGCAACTTACCCTATATAAAAATCAATATTATAATGTTCGAATCAAGAAGCTGCTTAAGAAAAATACGCCATACACTTGAAAAAACCAGATAATGTAATCAAGGGGAAGATACCAGAGAAACAAGGAGGAGCAGGCTTTTTTCCCCAACCACAACAATATTTGTACAAGTCTCAGAGAAAGGAAGAATAAGAATTGAGTTACATGGTATATTAACTTTTCGTGAATTAAGGACTACCACATTAAGATAAAGAGAAGAATAAAACGTAGAAACTGAAGTAACAGGAAGCAAAAGCAAATAGCTGATATTAACAGAGTACCTCCATATTCACTGATACTTCACTGTTAGATAGGAACATTTCTACATGCTTTTATTAACAGCAAAATGGTAACAACAAATTTCAGTATTTCAAATATAGGAAATGCACTACTGGATCAGCCTAGTACCCCACTAATGCAGGTAGACCAGTAATGTCTGTCTTTGAAACTGTTAGTAGGTGGCCATGTGATCCTGGTACAAAACCATTTTACTCGTACTTCCAACATTCACAATCACTGCTTTCCTCTGGGCATTTTAGCAAATACACTCCAGAGTATTTCCTTCAGTATCTGTTTTCATTTAATACTTTAACGGGCCTACTAATACTGCCTGGTTTTGTCAGTGAGTACCTCAATCATTTCTTTGCTCCCTATACTTCAGCTAATTCTCAACACACGGAAGTATTTGCTCCAGTGCCGTGTTATCAATAAAAACAAAGAAGAAAACAAAACACAAATACACTGTCCATTTTATTTATTTATTACTAAAAAAGTCACCGAATTTTAAAAAGGGCTAGTAAGGTAGAACTTCCCGTACAGATGCAAGGATAGTTCTTTCCCACATCTGAATTTAACCTTAGGCTCAGAAGTATTACACTTATTTCTTACATATACTGGAAACTGCAGTCAAGTACATCAGTCTGCAGTTCATCAATGTCCCTCTGGAGCCTCTTCTGTTGGCAGGAGCTACGATACTGAGGAGGCTCAGAGGAGACCTTATCACTCTCTATAACTACCTCAAGGGAGGCTGTAGTGAGCTGGGGGTTGGCCTCTTCTCTTGTGTAACTAGTGATAGGACCAGAGGGAATGGCCTCAAGTTCTGCCAGGGGAGATTCAGGCTGGATGTTAGGAAATACTACTTTTCCAGAAGAGTGGTGAGGCAGTGGCACAGGCTGCCCAGGGAGGTGGTTGAGTCACCGTCCCTGGAGGTGTTCAAGGAACGTTTAGAAGTTGTACTGAGGGACATGGTTTAGTGAGAACTATTGGTGATCAGTGGACGGTTGGACTGATGATCTTGTAGGTCTTTTCCAACCTTGGTGGTATTCTGTGAATACCAATCTGCTAGTGCTCTAGCTGTGGAGCACTAGAACCACCCAACTGTAGCACAGGTTGCAACTTCACCAGAAGTTTCAAATTAGAGTTCCTCAAATGCCTGGTCTTTGTGCCGAACATGGCACAGCTTCGTAATAAAACTGCCCAGCAAGATCAAAGTAAGATAATCATCACAGTCCCTCCCTATTAACACAACAAACCTCAGAACCAGGGACTGAGAAGAAAAAACATTTGGCTATCAGACTAGGAACACATCTGACAGAGACCTAGGATAAAATCAGGTTCGGAACAGGAAGTCTTGAATCATTTGCTGAAATCTCATGTATTGCTAGCATGACTTCATTTCCAAGGACAATGAAAAATCACCTAATTAGCAGCTCAACAGTGTAAACCAGCTTAATCTTAGCACAATTTCAGGGTGACTATCAGCAAGACTATCTGCTCCTTCTCAGAATTGACTGCTTCCGGGTAAAGGTACAGGTTAGGGAGCTCACAGATCTAATACATAACCAAAACTTTTCCAGCATTTTCTGCCTAACACATGATGCCTTCTCTCAGAGACAGAAAACAGGGGTAGCAGGCACTCTCAACTGCAACAGTGATGTAGAAGCTCTGTTCTTTAGAAGGCCAACACCTCCTAAGCTTCCTACCTGTCCAAGACAAGCATCTGACTTAAGTCAAAATGAAGCAGAAATTCCTTCAGCAGAATGGAAACCTTGCTACTTACTTCTGCAGGAAGCATGCCATTTGGAGGAATGCTATTTGCATGAGAAGCATTTGCTGCCATATGTGATGGAAGTGAGTTCAGAATGGACACAAAACTGAAGACAATTAGCAGGTTTGTAGTTCCCAGGAAGTAGGTGCATGCCTTAGTCCAACTATCATGTTACGAGTTTGACTTTGAAATTTCTAGCCTTTTCTATATAAGCAGGCTTTTTTTTTTTTCACCCCCTGCTGTATTACCCTTGGATTTGCTCAACCTTGCCATATTTTGAACAACAAAATTGACAATATATGCCTTCACCTATGCAGTATTCTCTCCTGACAAGCATGCTGGTCAAAGGGATTTGTTTGACTGAGGCAGCATAGGGTTACATTATCTGCCAGCTATCTTGCTAAATATAACCCAAAGATGAAATGCAGGACAAACTGCAAGCAGAACCTACATAGTAGCAAACATAGCCAAATACTACTAGGCAGTGGAATTACTTAAGCTCTGTCTTCACATTCACACAGCAAGCATGAGGATAGAGCTTAGAAACATAATTTACACAAGGCGCAAGTGATAGCATACAATCACATTATAGTTACACTTGCTCCTGTGGATTGTTATGTGAAAGACAGAAGTGTGAAAAATTGAAGCGTAAGAATTATGACCTCAACAACAAAAAAGATTCAGCATGCCCCCATCCAAAACCAAATATGAATGAAGACTAGTAATTTATGTACACTGGAAATCGCATTGCTTGCTTCACGGAAGAGATTAAGCAGTAGTTGTTAGAGAAGATGACACAATCAAAGAAGTCAAGAACTTATTTTATCATGTTATCCTTCATTAAAAAGTTGCTTAAAATTATTACATATTCACATTGTGCTAGATTAGATACCATTGAGAAATGATAACACAGCCAGTAAAATCATTTGAACAACTTACACGTTCTTATATACCAAGAAGCTAGCTAAGTAAAAGGCAATTCACACTACTAACATTAGAAGTGTAAAATCCTTTTATACTTACTTAACACTGTAACACTGAAAGTGACTATCTGGATATTGAGGCTGATATGGCTCTTGACCCAACACTGTTCCAAACCACCATGCATCATCAATAATGGATCGGAACCTGTCAGCTAGAGGAAAAAAAATTCTGCTCGCGTATTTTACTAACAAGAGTTATTTAACTATGCTTCTTCTGTATGTCATTAAAACATTTGTGATCAACGGATTTCAGTTTAAAGTTCTAAAAATACTGATACTCAGTAAAAGATGAGACAACAGATTACGCCAAAAGGTGCTAAATCTCTTTGTTACTTAACTATAAAGCAAGAAAAGACAACACCAGAATCTGATTTTATGTTTTGAAGACTGTATCTTTGAGCTATGGCAGACTCTCCAAAATGCTTAGCCCTGCTACTACTGGTTTCAAATTTCAAACAGGCAGACAAACCTCATCTAACAGAGAGATCTAACCTTATCTAACAGAGAGCCCTTTGAAATTACAAGTGAACAGCATCTAGAACATCCAGTAAGGATACGTATCTTATTTCAAAATCATTTGATCAAATATGTAGAAAACACACTTACAAGCTTGCCAGTTCCTTTGCCGTGCTTCATCATAGAACTGACGTAATATAAGGAAGTCAATAACATCTGGCATATCATGGTATCTAGATGAAGAAAAATACCCTTTCAGGTGTGTACCTTAGGGCTTCAGGAAGAAGCTTAAAGAAATATGTTTTTCAGTACTTTTCAAGAAAATATAGATGCACATACTTGATGGAAAATGATTTGTCAGTATGTTTTCCGGTGGCATGATCTATAAAGGCAAGCTTGAGGCAACACAATGTGGGAGGACCAACCTCGTATCTAATTCCAACAATTTTTACCAACTCCTGATCCTACAGGTAAGAACGAACAGTTTCAGAAAGTATTACCAACTGGACTATGCACAGAACTATTAGTTTAATAATAGTTAATTGAACGTTATATTATTAACTGAATATTACATTATATCCATATATAAAATGACAAGAATACTGGAACCACATTTGAGATTTCAGTGGAAGACAGCCTGTTAGACTTGGCAATATGAAGACAGCTATTTGTATTCAGGCTTCCCACAGGTAACTTTGAAGCTATCCTAATAAGTGAAGACAATTTTCCCCTCTTGTTTTCATACAAAAGCGTTAAGGAAAATGGCATAAACTCAGAAATCAACATTTTAAAACTAGTGCAGCACAACCCTTATTATTCAGAGATTGCCAGTGCTGAAACCTAGCGCATCTTCAGTGCAGACCTACCCTAAGCACTACTTTTCTCCAAGGCTCCTTGTGTGGATTCAGTTCGTAAATTTTATTTCTTCTAACTGCTTCAATGTAAGCTTCATGTCCTTGTCGAAAATATATTACCTTAAAAAAAGTAAAAAATAAAATAAAAAATACCCAAAAGGTAAACGTTATAGCAATATGTAAGTAGCATGAGCATTTGAAGGAGATTTTAAACAAATATTCTTACCTCATCACCCATCTGAGGAACAAATGGAGATCTTCGAAGAGCCGTGTCTGTTATCCAAACTGGAGGATGCCAATCATTCGACAGTTCCGAATTTACTGGTTGCGTTGGAGTATTAGCCTTTAAATTTAATAGACAGCAAAAGTATACATAACAGACATATTGCTGATACGGCATCAAAACAACAATTTGGCAGACGAAAGCTTAAGTTATGAAAGACTAATGTACACTTCCAAAACCTGCTAGCTGAACTCCTCCAAGGCTTTCCTCAAGTTTTATTTGCAGTACTCACACTAAGCATTTTGTTCTTACTTGAAGACCTGAGTGAGCAAGGTAACTACTCTGCAACTCTCAAGAGAATGAAAGCCTTATAATTCAGATAGCATCTTCAGTGACCAATAAAAATCTTATGAAGATGCAAGAAATCATCTGAAGATGGAAAGTTATGAGATTGATTAGAGTTATTTAAGGCTTTGGCTTTCTTCTCCCAAATTGCTTATGGTTATGTATAATTTCAAATTATATACTTGCCAACAAAGATCCTCAATTTTAATTCCATTCTGGTGTTGTCTACGACAACGTAATAAGGCTTCCCTTCCGTCCGCACCTCCGCGTGCGGGGCATACGGGACGCACACACAGTGTATAACGCCGAAATGCCAATTTAATGCTGCACAACAAGGCTATTTATACCCATACACGCGACCGCCCTGGATACCCGTGACCCTAGAACCCTCCCCTGGTGCACGCAGGCACTGCCCATTTTATCCCACAACTCCCCCCTCTTTAACAGCCCCTTTAATACGTTCCTCTTTTGGTTCCCAATCTTCTTTTGTGTGCAGTCTTTTGCCCTATGCCCTTCTCCCCCACACACCCAACACCAAGTGGTACTTCCCCTCCTGTTTGTCCCCGGCCCTGCAAGCAGTTGCGAGCAAGATACCTTCCCTTACCGCAACAGAAGCAGACGTCTGGTGCGGTTTGGACTGCCATCGCTTGCAAAGCTGCTGTTATCCCAGCAACCTGCTCAGACAAAACCGCAGCCAATGGCTGCACCTCTTGAGCTCAACTGAAAGCGCAGCCACGTGCTATGAGTTCCCCTGCTGTGGCAGTGGCAGGAAGGGCTGCAAGAGCAGCCTTGTACTCTGGAGCTGCGCTCGAACGTAAACATTCTCGCAGCACTATTTCCTGAGTTTCCAGGGGCAGGTTGCTACTCGAGATAGCTGTCTGTACTCGGTCTGCAAAGGAGCGGAAATGCTCCCCAGGTTTTTGTCTAATATGAAGATAACTTGGCGACCCACTAGTAAGCGTATGCATCCGCTCAAGCGCTCGCCTGCCCAAATCCGCCGCTGTGACAAGAACAGTGGCTGGCAAAATCAGTTGTTCCTGAGGGGTACTCCAATTACCCTTTCCCGCGATTGCATCCGCTGGGATGTTGTGTAGAGGATGAGCTGGGTCTGCCTGCACACAAGCCCGCAAGCTGTCTACCTCCTCCTGAATGTACGCCTCAAAAATCGGTACCTGCGCCGGGGTGAGGCACGTCCGTGCACACTGTCGCCAATCGAAAATCAGCGGGCCACTAAGACTAATAGCGTTCAACAGGACCTGCGCCTGCGATCCGGTAAGACCTCCCTCTTGGACCGCTTTTCTCAACTGCATTAGCATTTTGTAATCTACAGGTTGCCACTGGGGACCCTGCGGTCCACCAACAAAAACAGGGTAGCAAGAGCGCGGCATGGGCTCAAGCTCGCATCCGGAGAGCATGCACTCCTGAGCACGAATAACCCAGCGCTCACCGGCCCTGCGAACTTGGTCCCGTGCCTGCCCCCGCCATCTCCTTTCTCCCTCGGATGGCAGGTCTATGCAAAGGCGACCCTCCTCCTCCCCTGAGGAACTGGTCTTGTCATCCGCCCCACGCCTTTGGGACCCCTCTGCCCTATCTTTGGAGCTAGTAACCCTCCTCGAGGTCAAGGGGAGAGGCTGCTCCACAGGGCTGGGTCTTGGCATCCTTCCTTCACCTACGCCCGGTGCAGCTGCACCACAGGGAGCTGCACTGTAGGGCGGAGGTGCCACTGTAAAGGCAGGCGTCCCTGCCTGGACCGGCCAGGGGGCTGAAGGAACGGGAGCCCTCGGGAAACATGTCAGTGTTCCCTTCGGGTTCATAGACCAAAACTGCCCGTCGTCTGAGGTCTGAACCCCTGGGGTCGCCTGCCCTTGCCTTGGAGCCCCTAAAGGGGCTAAAAGCGGAGCTTCCGTCCCCGTCTCTTCCCCTACCTTGCCCGTCTTGTTTTCCTCTCCCTCCGACTGTTTCTTTCCCTGCTCTCCATCGGTTTTGGCTGTCTCAGTGTCATCAGGCGTCCCCGATAACACTTGACGTGCCGTGGCATCGAGATGCCGCTCGTCTTTCACTTTCTGTATCACACTTCTCACTGTCCCCAGCACAGGGATAAGTCCCAGTGCCTTCTTATTTCCCGCACTTGCCTCTTCCCATAGCTCCTGACCCGCCTTCTCTAAAGCCACTTTCTGCAGACAGTCTGTCGGGGACTCTGCACACTGCTTGCGCAGCATCCACTGAAGGAGTGCGAGGCACTCCTTCTTATGCAGTGTTATCCCTACTTCCTTGGCCAAGGATTTCAGCATACTCACCACCTCCTGCACGCCGAGCCCCATCACGGCTCCGGCTTCTCGGCGCCTTGCTCACGCCCAAAATCACATTGGGGTCACCAGATGTTGTCTACGACAACGTAATAAGGTTTCCCTTCCGTCTGCACCTCCGCGTGCGGGGCATACGGGACGCACACACAGTGTATAACGCCGAAATGCCAATTTAATGCTGCGCAACAAGGCTATTTATACCCATACACGCGACTGCCCTGGATACCTGTGACCCTAGAACCCTCCCCTGGTGCATGCAGGCACTGCCCATTTTATCCCACATTCTGGAGACAGACTAAGTTAACCTTGCTCATCAAGCTGATCTTAAAATAGAGATAAAACAAAATTCTAATATCAGAAGTGGCAGCATAATTAAATAAATCAACTGTTGTTCAGTAAATACACATATTGAGTTTCAAATAATTTAGATAAATTTTTAGAATCAAGCGAGAGGATGGAGAGAAAATGGCCAAAAAAAATTTACGGTAACTCAAAAAAAGATAATTACTTAACCTAAAAACTTAAGTAACCTGAAAAATAATAATTAATTTTTGTAAAATATAAAATTCAACCCAAGTAGAAATAATCTTCATAAACACAGTAAATATGTCTCCCAAGTTTCTCAAATAATATACTAATTAAAACAGGACTACATTACAGGATTTTAGCCTATTATTCTGTACAGTTACTTAATAATCCCGTTTCCTTCTTTAAACATTTTTCTGAACACTTTTTATTTTCGATGAAAAAAGGGTTTTACTTGGGAGTGTAGATAAATTGGTAGATCTCCTGGATATGAAATGTTCTCAAATTCTCAAGGGCAGACTGTACATAGGAGTAATAATACCCATGTCCAATCGCAATAGCCACTACTTAAAGAGTTTCCAGTGACGAAGTCTAAAACCTAAAGAGAGGAATCTAGTAAAAAGTGAATAGAATAAATCAATTTCATACCCCCTCCTGCTTTTTTGGTCTGGGCTTTTTTCGCCTTTTTCTCCTTCTTCGCTTTGGAGGAGATGATTTCCCTGCGGACACTTCATCTTCTGAGGTACTGCAGTATCTGATAGCTTTCCGCCGAGAAGTACGCACAGGAGGCTGCAGGTTAATCCCTGCATCAGCGATCCAGTCAGAGTACCTACTTGAAGAATCACTGACCATGACAGGTGCGTCAGGGAGAAACAAATACAGAATTGAGTTGGCAACATTTTAAGAATGCTATATTATCTTAGACAAACATCTCCTGATACAGATTATCATGGAAAGCAGTTTTTATTCTTGTGATACTATCTTCTTTTTCTTTTTCCCCCCAATAATTTCTTGATATTTTATTTAATTTTCTGGAAAAACAGCAATTTAAATTATGCTTTCCAAAGAAAAGTTGTCTGGTGAATTCTAAAGTTCACGACTTTTTTCAATAAAAGCCATCCCTAACGGAACAGTCAGGGGTTAATTGAATTCTTTAAAAACAATTATACAAATCTCACAGGTTCACACTTGCTTTTGGATATCCACACTTTTCAGTTCTGCAACTAGAGAGTTCTAGAAAGAATATTTAGAAAGCCATAAAACGATCAATAAAAATGCATCTGTAACTTCTGTTCTAAATAAAATTATAAACTTACTCATCAAAATTAAGATTGTTTTTGTTGTTTTCAACCAACCATAACCTTAAGAGCAAGCAACTGACTGCTGCTTGGTTCTCGAAAAAATGAATAAATGAAATCTAAATTTTTTTTAAAAGCCAGCTAGCAAAGAAATCCAGCAAGTGAAAGGACTGGAAAATGACATTAGAATAGAAAAATGTTTGGTGACACCAAATAATAATGCAGTGTGACACTGCCATACATTAACCAACAAACCATTATTACATTTGAGTCACACTAGAACTTCCACACAACTTTAACTTGCCAAAACTGAAGAGAAACTCATGAAAGTAAAAGCTGGGATTTGTTTGCTTTTACCTAGAGCTAAAAGTGTTGCTTTTCTTGTCACTTCTCCACTCTTCCTCCTCTTCAGATGAACCAGAGCCCTCACTTTCTTCAGCTTCCTGAATTGAAAAATACCCAAGAGTCAATCCAAAACTTTCTCACAATACTTTTCAATGGGTCTAAACATAAAACACATTCTCTGCTCACAACCTAACCTGCATGGTTAGGAAGAAATCTGGCAAAATGGAATTTAAAGTAGCTCTTTCCTATCACTTCTTTTATTTCAACTAAGCGTATTAACCTCAAGTCGGCACTACTAATCATTAACTCCCAGACATTCACTCATATTTTATTAGCTAAGTGTGGCTCTACCTGCTGTAGCCAGTCCTCACAAAGCAACATTTACATCCTCCTAACGCATTACAACACTGTTTTTTTTGGTTTTTTTTTTGTTTTTTTTTTACACTAATCTAAGTTCACGTTGTTTGTCAAATGAGCTGGCTGCTGCTTTTGATTGCGCTGAATTGCAGACTGATGATGCTGTAATTAGAGCACGTAGAACCTACAATAAAATCTGCCCACCTAGAACACAATAGAAGAATTTAGTGATTGCAAAAGGAACAAGTCAAGGAAAGCTACCAGGTCTCCCATCCACACACAGCGTAGGAATATTCTATTACAGGAATAACACTTCTGTAATATTTTTATTATGATTATGTTTGCAAGTTAGAATCAGGTGATTTTTCTGATTTTAGTATTAAGCGGTCACACATTACTAATTAGGTATACATTTAAATGCAGAATTAAGAAGTCCAGGCATATCGAAATATATTACAACACAAGTAATTTCCTGCTGTTAAACACCTACATTAACTTCATGTTTAAGAATTGTTTTCCGTAACTGCAGTGACTAAATATAATGGATTGCTTTTGTCCCAAGTTGTACACTGCCAAACAAGCAAAAAAGAAAAAGTTTGACTTGCAATTTCAAGTTTAATACTGTCTGAATTAGTCCAACTGATAATTTGCCACTCTGTCAGAGCAAGTTCCCCCTAAAGACCAATACTCTTCATGTAGCATAGAAGATAATTCATCCTACCAATATTTGAATTAAACAAACAAAAACACCCATAACCTGTTTTCCTGAATTTAACATCATAGCTCATTTTTGTATTAGTAGTTTTTTTTTTTTTTTTTTACTTCCATAATAAGAGATTTCACAAATTGATTTCTGACGTTACTCTGCCATAAGTAATTTGCCTAGTAACGTTACAAATTGGGAAACAAAAAGCACTGAAAACTGGATGTCAGAAGCTTCACTTTAAAAACATTTAAGTTTGTGTAGTTATTTACTGGACATTTGCACACAGCTCACTTATTTGCTGTCTGAGTGCCTGAAATTTGTCAGATGACAGCTCCCTCTCTACTCTATTACCAAAGTACGAAAAACTTGAGATTTTCGTTGAAGTGTTTATTATTATTATTCAAGCAAGAGAAGAGTCCTTTTCCAGAGACAATAATCTTACAGCATTATCTTAGCTCCTCAACAACTCCATTCACCATTCTTTGTTAACAGGAGACTGGTCCAACAAGTTGACTTTGTCAACTCCTTCCACTCCTTTTGCCTATGAAACTACTTCCCTGTGTGCAAGGCAAATCAACTACAATGGAAGCAGCCCTAGCACTCACTCACAGCATCCGATACTAGAACAGTCAAGCCTCCTGCTACTGACAAATCTGCATTTCATCCCTCAAATTCTGAGCCAGGACTCAGCCAGAACAGATAGACTACAGAAGAATTACCTTACTAGGCCATAAAAATGCTTTAAAACTCTGCAGATTTTGGTGTACGCACAAATTTCAAAGGTTTTTGCAGAGGAACAGTTGAAAAAAAAAAAAAAAAACACCTAAAATCCAAATCTCAGTTTCAGTCAACCTCAGCACTGTAGACCACGTTTTTGCCTCGGTCTCTGGATATGATTTAGAAGACTCTCAGCAATCTTAGTTTAGGCACCTCTGAACTGACAGGAAAGATTACTGTTATTAAGGCAACAAATAACAACGTTTCAGAAGTATTACTGCTTATGGTAACAGCAATAATGCTTACAGAAATACTTTCCCTGGTAGAAGAGGGTTTTTAAGAAAGAAGTCACACTGCTATGAAACTACGCTTAAGGAACTTAAATTCAAAATACAGAAAACAAAAGAGAACTTACCTGCTCTATCAAACCAAAGCAGTCATCTCTCTCCTCATCAGATGAATCAAGCTGTTCAATGTTATTCCGTGTTCGGTAATTGGGATATTTCCGTCTATGCAGCCTACGTTTAGACTGTATTACTGAAGACTCAGAGTCACTCTATTTAGAAAGTACAAAGAACTGTTACACAGGAATATGTACATGGCAAACATTTTTATGGGGCTCAAAAGGGTAGCTAAAAGCACTGATGGATGCAACAAGTGAAGTGGCCTCACTGCATCACAGACTTATCACAATTCCTTTTCACAAGAAACAATTTTACTGTAAGCCCATAAATTTCCAGTTCCCAAGTTAAAATTTAATAGCCATCTTAAATTGCTCCTTACTGCTACAAGCGACAAGTCAGTTCTCATCACTAAATATACTTAAACAATCAAGAACAGAAATCCTGAACTCCTTCCAATTACGGGAATCATGCAGTACAGTTCTTGCCTCAAGTTGTTCATCAGGTTGTTTTGAACTGCAAAATACAGCGAAGCCACAACCTTACAAAACTAGTCCAGTATCTATTTTTCCTTCTTACTGACCTCTTCCAAAAAACTGAAAATGAAAAAAGTGTTCAAAGCAGAGCAATTCTGAAAAAAGTCTATCATACACAAAACACTGTCAACTAAAGTAAAAAAAAAAAAAAGCAGAGAATCACAATATAGCCTATAATTCCTCAAATTTAAGATCTTGCACACTCTCACGTGCACCTCAACGCTTTGTCATGGACCTGCACAATTGTCTTTCAACTTTTGACTGCGGTAAAACCAAAATGGTCTGAAAACAACCATGTCTTTACAAATTCTACTAAATACCCTAGATGGAAAGAGGCAAAGCTGAAATTAAAAAAAAAAAAAAGAAATGTAGGTGTTCATAGAAGTAAAATGAACTTTGTCCTGCAATAAGTGGAAGCTCAATCACCAGGAACCTTTGAAGACCATACCTTCAGAAATGTCTGCTTTCTTTGTTTTAAGCATGACTTTTCCCAATCCTATGCAGAGTACCAGTTTTCCTAGAAGCTGCTGCATACCTTTTCCGATGACTGAAATGACTTCCTTCTCTTCTCTGACTCATAAAGATCTCTCTCTTCTTGCCCTTTTGCAATTCGATATTCTTCCTGCTTCCTACAAATAAGTCATGAAAGGCTAATGCTTTATCTCTTTCAACAATACTGAATCAAACAGTCCATTCTCAAAAAAAAAACAACGATCTATGCAAAGAGCCCTAGCACCTAATTCTCTTTCATTAATTCCAGACATGTATTATTGTTCAACTGCCTACAGCATGACAGAAGTCCTCTGACTTCCAGATAAGGTGAAGTGGGATATCACAAAAGTCTTCCTCACAAATATCAGAATATAATAAACTGCTTCAACACTGTTTTTAATTTATATTCCTCTCTTTGCAATCATTCTACATCCAAGTATTCAATGCTCAAAGTTTTTCAGAAACTTCCTTAGAAATGTGGCAGTACATATGGCTATATGATTAAAAAGAAATATTTAGGTATATTATTTCTCCTTTTCACAATGTGTACTGCAAGTACTTTTCAAAGTAAGCTATTTCTGCACTGAAGAACTCCACTGAAGTCTACAGTACACATCTTGGTGTGAGTGTATCAAGTGTTCATTGTGTTTCCGGTATTAACACATTGCCTTCCCAGAGTCTCACAAAAGCATAATCTTTCCCAACTCTTTCATGCATGCAAACTTTACCTGCACCTCCCTTTCTTCTGGAAAAAGCAAGAATCTCAGACATTTGTCTTTTAAGAGGACTCAAAATACAGAAATCAAATCATTCTTTATTAAACTAATTTCCCATTCATTTTGTTGAATGGAGTTTACAATTAAAAACTTTAAGCACAGCTGTCCATTCAACCATTTCAACTCACCCCACAACTTACTTTAGCTAAGTTAGTTGTACTCGATTTAGAAGTCATAGAATGATGCATTCTCTCTAGTTTTATCTGCAGCCAAGTCAGCTGTCTACAGACCTGAGTAAGCTGGGTGGTAGTTCTGGTACAACAACTCTTCGCCTCCAAGCCTGAAGGTCTCGTTCCGTGGCCATCTGACTCCGTGGAGCATTCTGATGCATTTGCCGCACGCCTTCAACTTGCCCACTACGGCGCAGACCGATATTGGGAGGAGACTGGATGTCTAAACTCGGTCTTCTGAATACTAAAATATAACAACGAAAACATTTATTCTGGACTACACAGAATGAAAATCTGGTTTTTCTTACTGTAGATAACAAAAACCTAATATTTTCCCTATTTTTATCTCAATGATCATTACGTAGAAGTCTAGGGATCACTTTCAGAAATTTATCTGTCTTGTAGAAAATACAAAGACAAGTGTGCTTTTTAAATGGTTGTTTATCCTGTTACGTTAATACAGTGGAAGTAAGTATAATGTAACAAGTGTTTTTTTTCTGAACAATTTCAGGCAGTTTTGAGGTTACAAAAACCACTTGCCCTGGAACTGGTTGTATGTAATTAAAACTACTGACACATATAAGAGAGTCCAGTTTACATCTACAAAGAAGGAAGAAGGGACTCCAGTATGGTAAAATGCTCATCCTGAAAACCTTAGAGGAGAATCAACATAGATCCTGTAAATGTCATATATTGCTAAAAGCACAGCACTCTACAATAAATAACAGTTAACATTCTTGAACAGTGAAAGGCTTTGTTTTGCAATTTTGTCACAGGAACAACAGTGCTTTAGTGAAGAAAAAAAATCTTATCCAGACAGAATTACATAAAGGGAAGTTTAGTCCCCAAAACAATATCCAAGTTAAAATCTGTTGGAAATAGGATGGATTAAGCTCATCTGGAAGGGATCTTTAAAGATCAGTCCAACTGCCTGACTCTTCAGGAGTAATCGCAACTTGAAGCATGCAACTGAGGGCACCATCCAAATGATTCTTGAACACTCACAGGCATGAGGTATCAACCGTCTTGATGGGAAGCCTATCTCTGTGTTTGATCACCCCCCATGGCAAATAGATTTTTCTTACTGTCCACTCTGAAACCCTGCCCCACCCCAAAACAGCTCTGTGCTCTTCTTGTGCATCCTGACATCAGTGACCCCAGAGAAAAGCCTGCCACTTCTCTCTCTCCACTTCCACTCCTCATAGAGATGCAGTAAGGCTGCCTCCTAAGCCTCCAAGTACTAACCTCTTCTAGGTGTTCCCTCTCCATTCTGCAGACCACTTGAAGCAGGTTCTTGATCTGCTGCTGCATTTCTTTGATCTTGTTGTAGTTGTAATTGTCTAATCATACCATCAAGAATGCTGGGCTCCATACCTTGTTCATCCTGATCAACCGTCTGTTGGCCTATAACTTGTTCGACCACCTCTCCATCACCTTATAAATGCAACAGAATGACAAACATGAATGAGTTAATTAATACAGCAAATGATTTAACCTCTTGGTTCACATCACAGAGAGACATGTTCTGCAACTAACTACAACAAGAACAACTCTGGAAATGATTCAAGTTACCTAATCCAAGTGAGACGTTTATGGATTCTAAAACTCAAGCACAGTTAAGTTAATGTATGTCAGATTCAGCAAAAAAATTATGACATCCACTTGAGTCACCAAATTTTATTTTATTTTTTTCTTTTTTAAAGTACTATTCACTGTGGGACATATTAGCATTCTTGAAGAGCACAAATACACATGATAGTTGCAAGTATGCAAGAAAACAATGGCAGTTTTATACCACCTATGTCACATCTACTCTGTCCCAAATCAGAATTACTACAGCACAGATAAATTCTGGATGTAGATTTTTAGTGAGACCATTCTTACTTGTTGCTACATATCCAAGTTGAGGAATCAAATGTTCGTCTGCAGAATTCTCTCTTCCGGGTACCAATCTTTGATATTTTGTTGGATGAGGGTTTCCATCCACATCTACTAAGAAGGGAGGGGGCATGAGATGAGGAGCCTGTTGAGTCTGCTCATCTAGGACATAGTTGTTAGAGTCTCGAATAAGTGGTCGGTAGTCAGTGTGGAAGAACATCTGATCAGGAATCTAGAAGGAAATAAAAGTTTTATGTTGTCAGTTTTGAAGGAAAAAAACACAAATCTGCTAGAAAACACAAAAGAACAAGTGATACTAACTGAAATATTCTAAAACCACCTTAAAAGGAGAAAGGAAGGGCAAGTTCCCAGTGAGAAGAGTTATGCACAACTACTATAAACCAGTACATGTTGCAGTACTCCCACTTATGAGAGCACTTTTTCAAGCAACAAAAAACAGTTTTAGAAAACAGTGTTGTTCTACGCTTAAGATTCAAAATATTTCCTATCCCATTCTAACTTTTTTCCACGCAGCTAAGAAAAGTTTCCTTGGTTTCCATGCAAGGTTGAACTTGGGACCATGATTTCCTAAGTTCTCAAAGATAAGATCTTTCTTAATCATGCAGTGTCCGCCTCAAAAGTTTTCTGCAACTTAAAAAGTCTGTTCAGTCCATGCAGCTGAAGTAAAACAGAGTTACACAAGCACTAGATCAGTCAAAATCTCTGCTCCCAGCAATGATAAGCAAGATGAACAGAATAAGATTCAATTTCAGCTAAGAATGTACAAGAAAAAAAATCTTTAAAATGACAAACATGGAATTACCACTGCAACTTTTAAAAAATTGAGAGAGAAATGAAGAAAAACATAGGCCAGAATTGCACTTTTGAGGGCTATTTCAAGAAAACAGAAACACGTGTATTCATCAAAGCACAAAAGAAATAGGCTGATACATTCTAAAAGTAAAGCACTGAATCCTATGCACATTTTTCTAACATTTCAGTCAGCAGTGTTGGCTGCATATTTACTTGTGCTTATTTTAAACAATCTGCTGTACCGAATTTGAATTACTAAAGGTCTTGAATTCCAAGTTATAATAATTAAAACAAATCAGCAAATTATTCTGCTTTCGTTCATTTGGTAGTAGTGCAATAAACTTTGTGTTACATTCCAAGCTTCAGACGTTAACCTATTTTGAGAATTTAGAAATAAGAAGTAATATGGGCTCAAACAATTAACATATACATGAGGTGGCTGGAAGATATCTGTTCCAGAAAAGTACTACTAGCTACTTCCCAGAGGGGATTTTAGGACACTGGCTGTTTCTGACATGCCAGGACTGTATGTATAGAACTCACAGACATCAAGAAACACGTTGTATTTACAACCACTACACATACAAAACACTTTTACTTTCTAGGTTTTAGGAATCAGCATAACTAATCTAATTTCAGTTAGAAGCTTAACAATTCTTATAAAAGCTGAACTTACCCTTTCATAAGGCCTGCTACAGCCGAAACCAAATATCAGCAGGTGCCCATGAGAATCCGTACATGCAAAATGTTGCCCATCTGGTGAAAATTTACAGTCGAAAACAGCACCGTGTCCTTGGCCTTCAATCTAGATTGAAGGAAAGAAACTCAAGACTATTTTATCAAACTTTTTGAGCAAACATCAAAAATCAATTATTCAGTCAAAAGCAGCCCTGCACCTCCTTAAATGCTTCCATTAAAGCAATAAATAATCCTGTCACTTCAGTTTATTTCCCTTGGCATCTCAATTTAAGTCTAAAATCATACAATTTTAAAAGATGCAGTAAAGGCTACGAAAACATTTTCAAATAAATCAAAAATCAACCAACAAAAAAAAACAACGAACAAACAAACCAATCTGGAGGCTTTTTAGCTATTAGTATACTGTTTAAGGTTAAATTCTAGCTACTACATACTTATTGTTAAGCCACTTTAAAGAAAAGCATGAAACTTTAAACCTGAAGAAAAAAATCCCTTCTCCACTGACTGCAACAAAAATAAAGAAATAAAAATTACAAACACTGTACCATATTGAAGCCTCAGAGACAATAACCCATTCAAAAAAGTTAATTGTAAAGCTGGCCGAAGAGTGAATGGCAAAGATCTCCAAAACCACCAAAGCTTATGGTATTATCATTTTCAGTACAGTTGAGAATAAAGTACTTGTCTGTGGGATTCCTGAAGTGACAGACCTTTCAGTCTCTTCAGTGGAACCTACCTCATCTGAATTAACAACAGATACTATGAATGAGGCGCAAAAAGGTCTCCTGCAACAAGGAGTGGAAGAGCCCTGGTATTAACCACTTCCAGCACTCACAGATTGAGAAGTACCAATAAATAAGTGGAGTCAAAAAGAGATTAGACCTTGATTATGATGAAAGTGACATCTTGCCTTGCACCTCCGTACCTCACATTCTTCACATCTGATTACAAATTCTCACAGTTCATCTTCCTTGCCTCCTAAGCTTGCACCCTGACCCCACTCAACCAAAAGCTCTGGAGAATTGCACTAGTGCAAGAAAGTGGGGAATACTTTTCTACAAAGTTGGTGAACTGATTCAGCTTAGTAAAAAGTCCACTGAGAGGCAACTGATTCAAGGTAGAAAATGGAAGTGGGCAGCTGGAAGCAGACAAGGGAATCAATCCCTGCTTCCTTTTCTGCCACATCAAACCATAAACTCACTATTAGTTACATTGCACCTATAGTTATAGTGATGAAGAAATTCAAAGGTAAAAGTTCTAGAGACAAAATGAACTCAATTTTTGCCTTTATAAAAAAAAAAGAAACAGCAGTAGGTATACATGTTGAATGTTGATTATGGTTCTTTAAAATAGTACCTGAACACACTGCTGTGTGTTGAGAAAAGGTGGAGTTTAAAAAAAAAAAACAAAAAAACAGAAAAAACAAAAAAACAAAACTCTTACCATGTTGAAATAATGCTTTGTTTTTGTGCCCTTTGTAATGTCCCATATAAAGATGTTGCCATCGTGACCAGCAGACAGCATTATCCTGGAATCAAAAGGATGGGTCTCCAAGACAAATACTTCATCCGCATGCCCCTAAAATTCAAAATTGCAAGTCACATGCAAACAAGAGGATATAAATCCAAATCAATATGATATCTACAGTAGACCTTCACTGCACTATTCCCTTCTCCTCATATTCAGACTTTTTAAAATGAAATCTCTACAAGCTGCCTCCAAAAAATATACGAACTTTTAGAAATACCACAGCACATACATCTGGATTGCTATCTCCACAAGTGGAGCGGCACACAGAAAGTGGAGCAAGAACTCTAGGCATGCAGAAACATCATTTGAAATTTAATCATTTCCCAGATGCAAAGAACAACTCTGGAAATACAGAGCTTCTGGCAAATGCATGTGAACAATTAAGAACTATTAAACAGACTTGGTTTTCTTAAACTATTGTTATTTTGGAATTTTTTTTTTAATTTTTCCTGAAGAGGTAAGTTCTAAACAATACCTGGAGAAGGTTTGTTCAAAAGCAGGATGGAGCAGTTTTGGTTAAAAAAATAAATAAATAAATAAAATCCAAGAAACACCACAGTTGCCTTATGACTCACATAGAGGATTCAAGACAATCAGACCTAATGATGAACTCAGTATGCACATGCCACACCAAATATAGAAAGACTTACTGAAGATCTACTTCAAAAAAGCATGGAAAAATAAATACATACCACCAAATCATGAAGCAATTGCCCTGTAGACGAATTCCATACTTTCAGCAGATGATTATTTACAGCCGTAACAACATAGTTGTCATTTTGGTTCCAAGCTATCATGGTTACTTTAGGCCTCATAAATTTGTCTTCTTCTGAACACATGTCACTATTTTAAAGAGTTATAAAGGTAGGAGTTATTTTTAACTCGTCCATCTCAATCTCAAGTTAGAGAAAAAAACTAGTTTTCCAGTGTTAACAATTAGACAAGAGAAGGAATATTAATAATTAACTTTGTATTGACACTTTTGTCCATAAACTTTTTTCTTTTTAAAAACAATAAAGTATAAAGCAAATTTGTCCTTTTTTGGGTTTGAATAATTTGCATTTTTACAAATGCAGGCACGCATATGTATGTACATATGTGAAGGAGAATAACTTACAGGGAAAAACAAAATTCAGTATTAAGGGAAGAATGAAATTCTCAAAACTACTAGATAAGCAAACAGTTTGATGCTCAGATATACCATTTTCTTTTTCTTTTTTTTTTTTTAAAACTTGTTTCTCTTTGCCAAACTACATTTTCAAGATACTAGGAACTCCCTCTCTGCATCTTCATTAACTAAAGGAATGGGCCTTCTTTCAAACATACTTGAACACAAGTACTATTTATACTCTGCATCAGCTAGTAGCCTGTTCTATAAAGATTCCCTCAATCATACAAAGATCTAATTGTGTCTATTACCCTGGAAACATAGATGTCACAGTCATATTTCAAATATTAGTAATCATTTCTACCAAAACCTCTTTTTTCTTTTTTTTGGTATCACACTGATAACTTGCCATTACCTAGTGTACCTAATATAAGTTTGGGTTGGTTTTTATTTTGCTTTCTTTTTATTCCCCCCTTCTAATCACCAGCAAATTAGTCTTTACACAAGGTGATTAAAGCACTTTGTACTACTGTACATCATCTACTTATCAGGTTTCTTCAGTGCAGTTCAATATCCTGATCATCATCTGTAATAATGCAATTTAAACTTTGTGCAAACATACTTCATTACTACACTTTTAAAAAGTGAAGAGAGTCAATGGAAACAGCCAGCAAGATCAGAACGTGATGAAATTCACCTGTTCTCTTTCATCACATCTCCTGTAAAAATCTTACTACCTATCTTATTTTCACTAATACAAGGAGTTCCTCCTGTGATGCCATGTCAGGTTTCTGACTGCAGGCCAACTACAGAAGTCTACTGATTTTCTGTTAACTTCATAAAAACAGGTCTGTAATTAATTTGGTACAGTATATGTTTGAAAGCTATGCATCTGAATTTATGTATTTACTTATGTATTTTTGAAAGCACAGACAGTAATTTAACAAGTTGTTACATCACTGGGAGACTCACATCACCCTTCAAAAAACACACCATCTGTTGGTGGTCTGGTCTAGTGGTTGGCAACCCTGCACTCAGCAGGGGTGTTGGAACTCGATGATCTCTGAGGTCCTTTTCAATCCAGGCCATTCTATGATTCTCTGATTCTATGATCATAATATTGTTAAGGCTTCTTCTAAATCCTAACAGTGCTCGATGAGTTCTTGGAACTTTCTGATTTCACGTAACAGGTAAAAAAAGGGAATACTTCACCTACCCTGGTAATCGATCGGACATATCCAACAGAATACTCCTCCACTCAGCTTGCTCAAAGCGCCAGATTCGTGCTGTCCCATCTCTACTGCCACTTATGAACCTTGAAGAAGTTTTAGAAGTAGTTAGAAGAATTCATCTTGAAGTATTTTCAGAAGTAAACAACACCACAACTTAAAACATCACCATGTAATACTGATAAAAATATTATTGCCAATTTACAGTTAACTGTTATTAGTTATCTTTCCAGAAGAAAAGAGTTTTTCTGAACTGAAGTTGAACAAAGTTGCCAAAACACGTAGAACAGTATCAACTTCCATGTTAAATTCACAACTTTATCCTCAACTCCTTCTCAATTACAATTCTATAAATATCTATTTTAAGTAACGCGTTCTGAAACTGCAGAGTATCAGATACTGATGTAGAAGCAAGGACAGATCAGCACAGTAAAACCACCCACAACTGTGCACAAAGGAGAAGACCACTGGTAGTTTTCTTCAAGATACTGAGGTATAAAATACAGCAGTTCAGGATTATACTTCACAAACAGCTGAACTACCAATACAGAAGAACAATAATTCCTGAAGAGAGGAACTAAAAAGCTATCAGACATCCTAACAATCTCCCCAGTTCATGAATCACAAAACTGAGAAAGACAGCTGACAGAGCACCCACAAAGTAACTTGTGCACTGGGTATATCATGACTATACTCTTAACTAGCAATGATTCTTATTAGTAATAATTATAAATTCTAAACATGTTCCAGAGAAAGCAACACCAAGCAAAACAGCAGTACTGAAACTGTTTGGTTATGGGGGTTCTTTGGGTTTGCTCGTTTTATTTTTGGGACTTTTGGTTTCTGTTTCTTTAAACAGTGCCTTCAAAGGTAATCTATACAAGCTTCAAGTGTGACCAATCAGTGCAAAACAATAGTGTCAAAGATGTGTATAATTACAGAAAAACACGCTCAAAAGAAAGACAATTACAACTCCTAAGCTAACTAGTAGCATCTTCATTCATAGTTACCTGGCTATGCAAAAGAGAAATGACCCAACAAAAATAAAGCTGTAACTTATGGTTGCATATTGAAGCCTGCCTTGAAGGCTAAAATCTGTATTTTCTTTTTGGAAGAAATACTCATTTTCACAGGAAGTAATTCTTTACTGTGAGAGTGGTGAGACACTGAAACAGGTTGCCCAGCAAGGCTGTGGATGCCCCCTCCCTGGAAGCATTCAAGGCCAGGCTGGATGGGGCTGTGAGCAACCTGGTCTAGAGGGAGGTGTCCCTGCCTATAGCAGGGGGGTTGGAACTAGATGATCTTAAAGGTCCCTTCCAACCCAAACCATTCTATGATTCTATGATTTGTGATGGGATCATCAGAAATCGATTTAGGTGCCACTCTGTATTTAAAGTTCAGTTTAAATTTTACAAATGGCATTTAAGCAACACTTTTTTTACTCTCAAAATCAGCTCTAAAATACTAAATCCATTTCCTTTAAAAATAACAGTAGATTAGAAAAAAATGAAAAGGATTAAGACTTTTTTTAGACCATTTGCGCATTTTCCCATTTTGGAAATATTTGCTTAAACTGCTTAAAATTCCTCCAAGTAAATCCAAATTCAGCTACTCCAAAGTTTGATAGAAGTTTGAGGCACACAGCTGCAGCTTAGCTATACTCTCCTAGGTTAGTCCATATTTGACCTTTGAGTTTGAGGTAGTAAGACCTCACTAGAAACCTTCATGCAAGAACAAAAATACATTCCTAACTCCAAAGTAACGTATTGTTTGTTAACATCTGAGCACCTTTCAACATACCTATCACCGCTATTGGAAAACTGAATGCTGTCAACTTTGTCCTGTAGGAAAAAAAAAAAGTTTGTCAGAAATTATGTTTTTAAACATAAAATAAGGTTTTGACAGATCTGGGATTATGGAAACCTGAAACAATGAGAAAACGTGTATAGCTTCTAACAGTTTTACCTGCAGAGTCACTCAAGCCTGACAAAAATTTACCAGAATTCACTAACCACTAATGATACATCTAAAATGCAAGCTTTACAAAAACATTTCCTTTAAACATGAAGTACAGACAGATGAAATAACTGTCCACTAATAACCTGGCAGCCAATGAACTTGAATATATATTTCCAGTATCATAAACCAATTACAATCCAGAGAATTCTGTTGCTCCCACTCACACATTCCTTAAAGAAATGCAGTATTAGCTATAATTTTTATTACAATAAAAACAATAGGAAAAGCAGATGCCACACTCGACTTAGTTTATCTTACAGAGCTGAAAGTTTTCTCCACTGACAGAAAACACACTGAGTAAGCCTCATCACTATAACTGGTTAAACGTGGATTCAGCATTTGGGCAATCATATTAAAACAAGGTAAGAAAGACGGGTATTTGAAAAGCTGCCTTTTAAAGAGCTGTAAGAGTTCAACTAAATATAATTATCTGTATTAAAACTAAAACTGGAGGGGAAAAAAAGATAGCTGTCCCCATGCGTTTTGTCAGCCTCTATCACAAAGCACATCTGAACACCACCAAGCTCTGAGTAACTTTAAAAACTTGTGTTAAAAATATACCTGGCAAAAAAAGCTGCCTTCTCATATGAAATACAGAATCATCTTACCAAACTGCACTGGCCTATGAGCAGAACCATCCAAATATGTGTAAATGATGCTATCCAGCAACCTAAGAACCCTACTAATGCTTTGATTTTTCATTTGGAAATCCCAACGCCACTCTTTGCTGCGGAATTTTGGAAGAGGTCTAACAGTGGAATTCTAAGTTTGTAGTTTAAAATATGCTTAAGTTCTTGCTGTTTGTCTAATCCACAGAAGCCACACAGCTAGATTCACTAAGTTAAAAGAGTTATTCCCAAGATCAGGGCTTAACAGATGTCTTCTAAAACAAACAGAAAGCCAACACTATTACGTGACATCCTTCACATATTGCTTACCAGTGTAAAAGTTTTCTGTATTCTACGTCAGTGACTATTCACAAGTAACGCCTACAGTATCTTGGTACTCCATAGTACCTCTCAAGAAAATCTTACATGGCATGAACTGTTAAGGAAGAATATACTGCCTTCCTTAAGTTTTTCAATGCTTTTAAACAGTGTGGAAAGAGCTGGCATACCACGTGACAAAAAACATCAACGCGGAACAAGATTAAAACACGTGAACAGAGATAGTTGTAAAAAACAAAGCGTCCAAGTTATGGAAAAAAAAAAATCCAAGTGTTAAATCATACAAGTGTAAGGACCCAAGTCCGCATCACAGGTTTTCAAGATTCACTGTACTGACTGCATAAAAATATACATTAAAATTATTCATTAAAGATTTGAGTATTAAGTCTTGAAAACAAACTAACAAAAAACACAAACAGAAAAAGTCACTTAAATGTCATCATGTGAATGTAAGCTGAATGGAAGCCAAGTTTCCCTTAGGCTCTTTTGAAGGCAGATTCCACTGGACTAAGCTGCAGAAATCAAAGACATCCAGGTTCTGGAAAACTCTGGAAACTCAGTCCCCATTTAAAGATTTAACACTAAACATGTCAAATCACAACTACCTAGGTAACTAAATCAGTCTTCTCAGCACACTGACTTCCTCAATACATCATATAATATGTGGCTATGCAGACTTGCATTGTAAAGGGAAGCAACTGAGCAAGCCACATCCTTTAAAATTAGAGATACCTGCCATCCCTTAAAACAGTTCAGTCACACAAGATGGCTGGTTGAAATTCTGTATAAGTTTAAAAACATATTCAATAAAAACATTGCCACAAATCCATTAGCAACATTAACTTGCAACTTCAATATTGCTTTAAGTGACTAATTAGTAGATATAAAAATCTTACAGCATGACTCTCCAATTCAGCTATTCTCTCGGGCGTTTCAGAACCAAAATAATACATCCTTATAATGTGGTCAGTACTGCCAGTGGCTAAAAACATACCACCTGCAAAAAAAAAAAAATTAAAAATCAAGCAGTAATTAAGCTACCGTGTGAGAAAGTAGAATAGATCACACTTCTCAGTTGTTTAGTTTAAAAAACTAAAAATTTCCACTGCATGTGCGGATCGGAATCCCCCTCTTACCTCAGAAGGCCTTCTCAGCCATGGTAGAAACAGGCAAGTCATACTCAACATTACAAATGTTTCAAAATACGTAGCTAGGAGAATGCTTAACACCTAACACTACTGCTTGCGCACACAGGTGTTAGTTAACAGGAAATCTGGCTAACCACCACCAGAATCATCTAGATGATTCTTTCATTGTAGCACGTGTGTCATTTCTGCCATGAGAATCATTTCACAACTGGATGCCAAGTATGGGTACACCAGTGTAAGCAGACCAGTGCTTAGCTGTGATAACAGCAATATAATGATCCGCTTCTTGGCTCCAGTAAGTGTTGCTCAAAGTTGATTTAAAAAAAAAAAAAAAAAAAAAAGGTCAGGAGCTAACAAGCTAGTTGTACTTCACTTGCTCCCAAGTTTATGCTGATGTTTATGCTGTCTGGTACCAACAAGCTTTCCCACAAAATTCACCCACACGTTTAAACAACGACTCCAAGCCAAGACTGAAGCACATTTATAGATTCTGAAGCAAGAAGGGATTTTTATGACAATCTCTGCATACAACAGGCACGGAATCGGGGGCTCCTACTATTGGCAGTAACCACTGCTGTTGCCTGTGGCATCTTAGACAGCAATAATTGTCCAAAACCGTAGGAGTATGCTAAGGGGTTAAACAACTACAAAAATCTGGTAAAGACTAAAGGAGCATCAGGTGCAGACAAATGGGAAACAGTACCGCTTAGTTCCACAGTTTTTACTTTTAGCCAAGGCAATTCACAATATTTTATTATGTCATAGGCTAACAACACACACATATATAAATACATTATGTTTTTAATATGTATTATGTTATGTTATATATATATATATATGTTACTTACTATACAGTGGCTGTTTTTATTTTTTATTTTTTAAAGCCGTCACAACAAAAGTATTATAAACGTGCTCATGGGGAAAGAGGATAAATCACAGCACTAAATTCAATCTATATATGCCTTACCTACACTGAATGAAGAACAAAGCATCTGAACTCCTGGTCTAGGTTTCTCTGTAAATTTCACTGGCCGATTGCTTAAAAAGAAAAATTGCTTGAAACAGGACTTGTCACAAAAAACTCAGCTTTTATCACCATTTCAAAACATAAGCATATGGTTCTTTGAACACCTACATAACAGGTACTTAAATACATACAGTAAAATCTGTACATCTTGTGTAGGATGATAAGCAATAAAGTCTACTTCTCCAAATTATCGTATGCACATGCACTCAAATGGTATTTGAATGCCACACAACCAGTAGCTTACCAGTTTTGGCAAAATCTTAAGCATGACAAGCCAAGGAGTGTGGATCCATACCATATCCACGAAGTACTGAACTTGTGCTCACAAACTACAAACCATCAGTGGTATATGAAATACGGCCTATTAGATATTATTTCTGCAGAATGTAAATTCATGAAATTTTACAGAAGTAGATACAAGTTTTGCAATTCTACACAAAGTGATTGGTTTCCTGTTCTGCAAGTCATGAACACACTCTTCCAGTTAAGGTGGCCAAAATTTCAAACAAAGTAGCTATTAACAACCACATTAAGGAGAAAAAAGAAATTAATCCAGTTTTTCCCAGGACAACAGAATAACAAATTTGTAAAGAGTATAGTTTGTGCTTTTAAATACTTATATAAAGTTTTTAGATAGTTAAGTCAATATGCGCTTGCCAAAGCAGTCAGTTTATTTTCATCAAGCAGAATATGGCATAAAAAGGGTCCATCAGCATCCTCACTTACATACCTGAATTTCATGGAATCTGTATCCCACTGCCAAAAGCAAACATTTCCATCTGCACCAGTAGAGACCATATATCGCATGGAGCCTTTCACCATTGGACTAAACTGAAAGGGAAAAAAAAATCAGGTTGGAAACATACAAACCCAGATATTTAGAAATTATTTATGAACTTGTAAAAACGCTTGTGTAAAAAACAATATTACAAGATTTTCAGCAAAATGGCTAAAGTGGTTGCAGATAACACTTCAAAAGTAACACCTCTTACACTCTAAAATAAGTCTGTGCTGTAGGTTTCAATTATTGCACTATATAACAACTCATCCACTGCTTTGCTTTGGAAGTCCTAACTAACCACAATCACTCATTAAAAATTTTGCCTATATATGAAGGAACTAGCAGACAGAGCACTAAAAAAAAAAAAAAAAAGGAAGTTTCACTAGATAGGCTCACTTTTTCAATTCTATATGTATGTTAAAAGACAGTTTGAGTATGTGTAAACCAGCATACAGCTTTATAGGAAGTCCTTGTACATGCTTCTTTAAGACAGTTTTTCTTGCTGCACACAGAGATAACCTCTCAGAAAATTCTAGATGACAAGCTGACTAAATTGTTCATCAATTACTACTACTATCACCACTGGAATCAGCCATAAAAAGCTTACATTTCAATTAGTCTTATTAAGAACTGTTAAGCAAAAAGATCCAGCATATTACAATAAACATCATGAATAAGTTTATTGTCAGAAAATAAATAAATGCCACACAAGCTGCAAATATTGAGACTACTCTTGAAGGCAGCATACTATCACTTCTCACAAGAGACCAGCACTCTCCTCACTTCGACCTCCTGTCAGGTGTTTGTAGGGAGCAAAGAGCTCTCCCGCTCCACCCCTTCTCCAGATTGAGCAGCCCCAGTTCCCTCATCTGCTCCTCATAACACGTTTTAGATTGTTTTCTAACATCTTACACTCAGTACCTTTGAACTCTTGAAATAACACAGTTTTAAGATTAAGAAAGATACCCATATCACAGAAGCTGTAAGAATCACATACCACATTAGAATAGCCACCCACATAAGCCCACATATCCCATACCCAGTAACAAAAGGAGGGCACCGTATCACCCAGAAATTCTCTCCAGTTCCAACAAACATTACAGGCAGTGTTCCTTTGCAATTGCCTGGTAACAGCTTTCTCTAGAAAAGTACTTGAATAAATTGTTTTTACATGTCTTTTGACATCAATTCAGTTTTTATGAAATCATAAAGGGTAAATTTGGGGGAATTCAGTACTATCATTTTTTATTTCATTCATTACGTGAAGAAGGTTCCTAGTCAATGGACTCAGGAATTTTTGACATCTATATTTAAAAGTTCAAATTTCAATATACATACAATCACACAAATAATTTTACTTATGCAAAAGACACAGTAACCGTGCACAGTGAAATTCATTTTCCGTTCACATGCCATCTCTCATGAGAACCAGAACATCAGCTGCCTTGCATTTGGACACAAAAAATCAAAAGGAACACTTGTTAAACTACTTTTTAACCTAGCAAAAGCAACCAGAGCACTCCTCTCCATAACAGAATGCAAGGCACTAATCTTCCTTTTCAACACAAAATTAGATAGGTGACTCTTAAGTCTGGTACAAAAAAACTTTTCTCCTTTCCCCCCAATTGCTTCACGTTTTCTACAATTTAAATACTTTCAAACCTTCCATATAAGTGAAATTTATCTTTGAGACTCATGGCCTGCCTGCTTCTCACAATCCATCTACATTTTAAGCATTTCTACATAGTGAAGCAGGCATAAATAGGTTACATATGTAGTTCTCAAGGCCAAGAGAACTTTCTGTGACTGAAGCCACACACAAGTTTTTAGAAAACTCCCCCATCACTCAGTGGCCTGGCTGTCCTTGTAGTATCCTGGCATGCTGGTGCTGTGTAGAAGTGCCAAGTGAACGGTAAGATAGGAGGAAAAAGACCCTGAAACACAGGGACTATAAGACATCAGAGTTGAAAATTTCACATTCTGTACCACCAGAACAAAATCCTCCATTACACTTAGGAACTCCTCTTTCCACTTATTTATATTTACCACTCATTAACCTTTATGCAAGAACTGATTTTTACTTACAGAATTTGCAGTGCTTACTAATAGAAATAAGGTCAGTACTAGGTCAAGTTGCATATGGTATTTTAAAAGCCTCCAGTTTTATTTTCAATTTTTATTTCTAATGCCCAAACTGTTACCTATTACTAAAGTTGTCTGTTTAATACAACCTCTAATACTACACAAAGTATCTGTTCATGACACAGAATGCAAGTATTAATTCAAAACATGTACCTGTAATGAGGTAATGGATCCTGTGTGCCCATGGAGGACAGCAACCGGTGCACACGTTCTCAGACACCACACTCTGATCATCTTATCACAGCTACCAGCTGCAATCATAGTGTTTTCATAATTGACAGCCATATCAGAGATTTCGGCTGAATGTCCACGTAATGTGGCAAATAACCGGCCATTATGAGTTGACCATATCTTTACCAGACAGTCATCTGAACCCTAGAAAGAAAGGTTTATAATGCTTAGGAAAGGGTTTAAAAGACATTCTGGATAAGTTTTTAAGTTTCATTTGAAGAACCTTTGTTCTTTCAAAGTTTGGTAAATTTATACATCTATTTAAAACTATACACAGTACTTAAGTTGACAGAAATAAAGTTATATGACCAACACTAAAAAACTAAACGTTCAATTACGGTTCAAGATTACACTGCAATCATCACAGGTCTATGCCAGGTAAAGCAGAAAGTCTGGACTAAATTTAGCCTGCACATTACAATAAAAGCACCAGCCAATAAAAGTACAACACTATACTGCAGAAGAATTTCTCCTTTGTCACTTCATGAAAAATATGAAACATATCTGCCCAGACTCTCACATTAAGTAACGACAATTTCTTACGCACTCCTGACCTTTAATTACACAGCACTGTTATACTTAGCACTGTGATGAAGATAATCAGTTACACTTCAGTAGTATTGACATCTGCCTCTAGAAGTTTTAGCAAAGCCTGCATTTCAAAGTTCTTTTCCTAGCATCTAACTACCGTTATTTTCAGATTCGGATTAATTTCAACTCACAGTGAATATCCTATGTCCAGTCCTATCGAATGCAACACAGTACACAGAAGAAAGATGGCCAAGAATCCGTCTGTGCATCTTTACATGCTGATACATACTTCCTGGAAATGAAGTACTGAACTTTGCATATCCAGTTAGTTGTCTTGCCCGATGTACTTCCACTACAACACAAAGAAATCAGAGAATTAATATATTAATATGTTCCAGTGTTTTCTAAAACATCATTTTATTTATCACCTGTTAGCGCATTACTTGAGGATATCCTAAAAGTGACTTACATACTTCATGAAATCAGATGCCTTTTTCTGAAGCTGCAATTTTTTTTTTAATGTGTATAAGCAATACTTTAAACTTGCTCAAATCCAAACTTCTGTCTCCAGATACAGAGATCTAGATGTTACCTTTATTTTCCCATGATTTTATGTGCATCAAATCATACAAGAGTCCTCCTATCCAAATGCAAATTATTCATAAATACTGATCTGTAGGTTTACCTACTTAACATACGGGCTTTATAAAAGAAAAAGACCTCGTCCAGAGGTTACTATCTCACTAGTGCTGCGGGCAGGCCTTTGTACCCATATATAAATAACTCCACTGGAGTCATACGAAGTTCTCCAGATAAGCCTCCAGATCCAGTTCTGAGGTACAATTTTCAGCATCATAGCAAGACCAGTATAAGATGCACATCATATGCTCGCATTAAGAGTGATGAAGGTCAGTAAAAGCATACCGAGATTTGGCGGTGCGCCATAGCTGACCGGAAATTCCGGAGGTCTTCCTCTATGAAGAGCAGCAAATGCAGAGCCCTTCCAAACAGTGTTCCTGCAATCTTTAAAAATCAAGTGGAAGTTTGTCATAAACATAGGTTAAAAATGCCAAGCCAGCTGCAGTTTCAAAGTACAGTAATGAACATAACAGTTGGTGGTGTCATACACAGTACTGGAATAACTAAAAAAAATTCTAAGACCAGAAGCCCCCAAACTTGTCATGAACAGTACTGCACAAAAAAAATGGAGATAAAATTTGATTTTATATCATAACAGTAAAAAAAAATATAGTAAAAAAAAAAAACAAAAACCACAAAACCCAGAAAATCAAGAAACCAAAGCCAAGCTTTGATACTACTCCCGAATAGTGACTGGTGATGCCCCTGCAGCTTCACGTAACACACAACTAAATTCTCACCTGAAATTTTCATACTCACTTTCAGAATAAAGTGTTTAAGGTTAAAAAAAAAAAAACCAAACATAAAAACAATAACCACAGGATGTTTATTAATATCAAATTATTGGGCAAGACAATCTCAGGAGGTCCCTTCCAACTTTGCCATTTGGTGACTCTTCTATTTCTCACACAAAGTCATTTTGACACACGCTAAAATAATTGCAATCCCAATTTTAAGTACAAAACAGTCACTGAATTATTCATAGCCCACCCTTCAAAGCAGTTAGAACAGATAACCGAAAAACAAGAGCATCCAATAAACCAGTCCTACACCATAGTGTCTAACTACCCAACAAAACTACAAATGCATGAACAAACACGTCCCTCCTGAAATGTTCACAGAGGGAAGTTTAAAACCCAAACCTACTTTGTGAAAATCAAATACTCCATGTGCTTTTGTACTGCCACCATTCACTTTAAATTATGGAAAATGACTTTCTTTCTACAAAGGTACAATGTACTAATTTTGGTGCCGTTTGCATTAACCAAGAAAACTATCAAAATTAAGAGCGTTACTGGCTCAGGTTTGCACTGAATACAGCACAACAGCTACCACAATCGAAAACCACATGGGCCAATCCATTTACTATTCAGAATGCTGGGGATGTTGAAGAAGTAGTGCTTGTCTCCTGATGGTTCGTTTTATTGCAGTAACACTGAGAACTGGCAACATTCAGCAGCCTCAGCACTCAGAATAATGGTGATTCTTGAGACGCAGCTTAACACCTCCCCTTCCCAACAATCAGCGCATAGCTATGCTATTAATACACAGACTGATGGTGTTTTGGTTCATTAAACACAGTACACTTGGTGAAAGCCCACTGCCTTCAAAATATGCCAAAAGTGTTAAGTAGATACTTAGGAAAACGTATCATACCCATTTCAAATAATAAACAAACCATACCTTTTGCTGTACGTAACAACGATTGCCTTCCCGCACCAAGTAAGGAATTCACTCTCGAAATGCTGGGTGGTATCTCCTTATCCAGTATTGGGCCAATACGCTTGCAAATTTGTAATAAATGGTCTGGAGCCACATGCTTGTTGGATAACACCTGACAGAACATTAAAGTTTTAAACACATACATGGCACACCCTGAAAAGATGAATCTAAAAGCGTGACTATTTATAGAAATATTTAGACAGTGTTTAATAGGTGTAAATTCAAATTACAAAACAAAAACAATCCTGTAAAGCTCTCATCTAGTGAATTCACAAGTGCTCACCAAGAATGGGAGAGCTATAGTAAAAATAACTGCCATAAAATTAACTACTGCACATCAGTATTTTACCCACAGAAAGTCTGCAATATTTACATAGGTGGCCTTTGTTTGTGCAGCACCCTACAACGCGTGTATCCACCTAACACACCCCATTACTTTTACTGATAAAAAGCAGGTCTTCAGAATTCAAGTTCGTGGAAAACTTTGTTGTAATCAAGCCTAAGAATTTATGCAACTACAATTTCAGTTGCACATTTCTTGTTAGGTGACTGCAATCTAATGTACAAATAGGTTCCTTGAAAAACACCTCCTACACAACAGACTTCCTTAACTCCTTAAACCAAAGGGATCAAAACAATCATTTGTCCATTCAGGAAGATGCCATGCTATCTACATCTAATATTGTAAAATACGCACACCTCCACAATCACTTAGATGTCTCAGTCAAGAATAACTGTGCAGTTCTATGGTTTTGGGCTCTTTCTTTTTTTTCTTCTTCTTCCCTAGGAGATCAGTGAGGGGAAAAAAAAAACACAACCTAATCTAACAATGAAGTTAATCACGACAACACAGGAACTAAATAAAGTTTACACAGACTTGAGTAAAACAAACCACCGGTATCATAAATTTACACTCCAGGAAGGTCTGAATCAGCAGGTACAAACGGACCCATGCCAACTTGACTCTCTGATCCAGCCACAGAAGAACCAGTCAGACCCAAAAGCTGGCCTCACTGCTGAAGCAGCAGTACATTTCCAGCCAACACACCCAAGAAAAGCAAGCCGGCCCACAACAACAGAGTTATGCGGCCTCCTGCCCACAGTGCTCAAAACTCAGGCAGAACTAGCTCAAGCTCATGATGCCGTTCCCTCAGCCTAGCAACTGAACTTCAGCAAGAGAAGACTCAATGCTGCTGATCTCATCATCAGAAGAGCAGGAATAAAAATACTGCACGCTGCCACGTAACAGCTGTTCAACAAAAAAAGTTGCTCAAATGTAAACTTGGTAATGAGAACAATATGATTTAAGCAACAGCCTAACACATTCTAATAATAAAAAATCCAAGTAATGTACAAAGTTTTTTGGGTATAGGCTGCATCCCTGGTAGAAGCAGAGCAGCTGGAAGTATCAGTAAAACAGTTAACATTCCTACACAGTCGAAGGTATTTCAGTACATCAGCCCCAAAGACGCTTCAGTTTGATTATGAGAAATTATTTGGTAGTAGAAAGATTATAAGAAGGCACTTTTTCATCTTTTCTTTCTAAATTCTGCCTCTTCAGCTGGCACAGAGTAGTACCAGACAAGGTATTCAGGACAGAAAATTCAGCATAACCTATGTCAGGTCTTACAAACCATTCTGCTTGCACACCATCATCAGGAAGCTTACATTCCAAACGCAACCACTGACAGAAGCACGCTGACCAAACCAAGCACCTTTTTAAAAGTAGCCTTACTCAGATTTTGGAAAGAATACTTTTTCTTCAGTTCAACGATGGACAGAAACAAATAACTGCACCACAACTCCTATTTGTCTGCATCACTACAGATTCAGTAAGACCAGCTGGGCAACAAGAGGTTCCCAAAGCCACAAAGAATCAAAGGTAAAGACCTTCCGAAGACGGATTCTGAATATTCTTAAATACTGCTGCCCTGTAGAGATACCTCTTATAAAGCGGATAGGGAAAAGAGAGAGGGGTGGCACATGTTGAAGAATTCATTGGACAACCTGATTTGCATCAACACAGAAACCTGTGCTGAGGTTAGAGGAGCCCACCCTTTTCCCTTTTCCCAGCGCTATCACTTTTTACCAGAAGAACTAGGATCAAAGAATAATAATAATGAAAATAAATAAAGACCTTCTAAACTCAATACTGTTTTCACATTTGCTAAATTCAAGTCAGAGCCTGACAGCATTACTGTTTAGCAAGACCTGGCCTTCTGGCGACTTAAATAATTCATTTCAAGTCCTCATTTGCTCTCCCAACTACATTGACAACTGAAAGAAATGGGATGCAGTTTACCATTTGAAGCACCACTTAAATTAAGAAAGCATTTTTTAAAAGATGTCATTCTCTCTCTGCACAGATGCCACCCTGAGATGCTCAGATGTGACAGAGGAGGTACGAGGGGGTGCAACTACAGCATACGCAGACTGACAGGTAAGGGAGCTGCCCGTTAACCCCAAATGCCTCAATTTTAGGGAGTCAATAAACGTCCGTGGCAGATAGCCTTCATCGAGTACGTGCCGTGGGGCGGTCACCGCTGTCTTTCTGACGTTTAGAACAGCGAGTGGCCAGAGAGAGCGCTCACAAGAACCACAACCGCCGATTTCGGAGCGGCGATTTCATTTCCTAATCCGCTGCAGGGGAGCGACGAAGGAAGCCGACCAGAAAGTAATTACCGCCCAATCACAGCGCGCCTAGCAAGCTCGCCGGCGGAACACCGCAATGAAAGCTGGCTGCGGATTGGCTGTCGGCCGCACGCAGGCGGCAGCGTGCACCGCCGCACCGCGCCGGGCTCCACCTCTGCTATGTAAACAATATCCCAACGTACGGTACGGCCGGGGTACAGACCGCCGGGAGCCCCGCGGAGCGAACCCCAACGGAGCGAGATTGGGAGACGAAGCGCCGGGCCCGCTTTATAGGGAACGTGCCCGGCGCCAACGTTACCGTCCTAACCGAAAGTTTTTAAAAGAGAAAGTCTCACCAGTTCTTCGTAACTTCTATAATGCTCGTTGCCTTCCCAATCCAACCTTTTAGGAAGCAACTAAATCGAGAAAAAGAGAAAAAAAAAATTAAAGGGGAAAAGGAAGGATTCTATCACCACGTGGCTCGCTGAAGGGAGCTCCGAGCACCCTACGGCGCTCAGGAGGGGCACTGGGGGAGGCTCACGCACCTGGTGCTGCTCCAGCTCCTGCACCAGCACCTGCGGGGACACACAGCGCGGTCAGCGCGGGCCGGCGGCGCGCACAGCCCCGGCTCCCTCCCGCCCGCCCCACGCACTCACCCGCAGCGTCCCGCGGCACGGCCCGGTGCTGAGAAAGCGGGCGATGAGGAAGTAGAGCTCTGCGGGAGAGACGGAGGGAGACAGACGGGAGTGAGCGAGGCGGGGGCCCCGGGGGCGGCCGTAATCCATCGCCGCCCTCGAGAAGATGGCGGCAGGGAGCAGCGGCCCGCGGCCCGCCGCCGTTACCTGACTCAATGAGCGGCGGCGACGCGCCGGAGCTGGAGGAGGCCGAGAACTCGGCCATGGCGGCTGCCGCGCTCAGGGCTCGGCGGCGTCTGAAGCGGGCAGGGCCCGGCCCGGCATAGCCCTGTCAGCGCGCCCCTCCCCCGCGCCCCCCCGCGCTCTCTCTCTCTCTCTCTCGCTCTCTCTCTCTCTCTCTCTCGCATCCGCGCGCGCCGCCCCCCGCCGGACGCCTCTCGCGCTCCGGCTCTCCCCTCCCCCTGCGCCTCCGCTCAGCGCAGCCTCAGCGCCGCCGCCGCCATCGCCGCCGCGCCAACTGCCACGGCGCCGCCGCCGCCACCTGCGCCGTGCGCGTTCTGAGAGGGCGGGGGGAAAAAGTAGTCCCCCGGATCCGGGAGTCCCGTGGGGAGAGCTCGACGGGGAGAGGGAGCGGGGAGCGCGGCGCCGCGGTATAACGTGTAATGAGGGCGGCGGGGCAGCTAGAGGGAACCGGGCAGAGAGCCGGAGGAGGACGGAGAGCGCGGGCGCGGAAGGATTACGCGGGGAGGCAGGCGGTGACGGAACGCGTGTGGGCGGGGCCGCTCCCTGCGCCGGGCGGTGTCACGGGCTGAGTTGGGGCCGGCCGGGCAGCTTCACTGAGGTGCGCCGGGGGCTGCCCGGGTCGGGCGGGCCCCACAGGCCCAACGCGATAAGCAGGCACTGTGCCTGCTAGGCGGCCCCCTCGGCCACCCATGGGAGTGCTGCGGAATGGACGGGTGTGGAGTAGCCCCCTCCCAACCGGCGCACAGATCGCAGAGGTTGGAAAAGAGCTAAGATCAGCTAGTCCATGCCCACTGACCATGTCCCTCAGTGCCACATCCACACGGCTCTTGAACATCTCCAGGGATGGTGACTCCACCACCTCCCTGGGCAGCCTGTGCCACTGCCTCAACACTCCTTCTGAGAAGAAAGTTTTTCCAAATATCAAATCTGAAGCTCCCTGGTTCAACTTGAGGCCATTCCCTCTTGTCCTATTGCTGTTAACTTGGGACAAGAGGCCAACCCGCATTTCACCACAACCTCTTCAGGTGGTTGTAGAGAGCGATAGTCTCTGCTCAGCCTCCTCTTCTCCAGACTGAAGAACCCCAGTTCCCTCCCCTAAGACTTGTGTTCCAGACCCTTCAAGAAGACACTTCAAGCACATCATGTGATTGGACAACCTCACAGAAATGTTTTTTGAAAAGGATGGTTCCCCGTATGCAAATCATGGTGTATGTAAATCTTAAGTAACAGTCACTCCATTCCTCAGTCATACCAAGCAAAGGCATCTTGTGTTGTAAAAGAAACTCACGAGACCCACATACGCATTCAACTTCTGTTCTCCACCCACACAACTGGCATCTAGTGCCCATACACACTATTCCTCATCTTCCTAGCAGCTGAAGCGTTGTGGGTTTTTTTTTCCCCCCATTACTTGTCATTTCAAGCTCTGTCAAGAAAAGCTATAGTAACGTTCATTGTCATAACCTTACTTGTTACGGGGAACAACTGCTAAGCTTGAAATTAGATTCCTTTCTCCTTAGGTGGACTGACTATGATGACTGAACAGTGCTTCGCTCTTTTTCTTCCCTTCTCAAAATATGCCCCACCAGTAGCTATCTTTACAGTAAAAGCTAAGAGAATCCTTTCATGCCAGTATTCAAATGATTCAGCTCTGATGAAACAAGCACTGACAGATGTGAAAGGCCTTCCCATCTATTGCAGAATGAGAAGTCATAGTTGAATCACCTCTGCTTCCTACGAAAGCACATTTCATTCTTTACTGCATCAACATCAGCTTGCACTGCTCAAAACAAATCGGGGACTTCTGTGCTCCTGATGCAATCGCCTCCCTTTTTTTTCAATGAGAACTTCTGTCCTGTGAAACATAAGCTGTCACTGATTTATCCTGAAGTCCCTTCACATGCAGAATAAAATGAGGAATCACTTTTTTGTCTCCAAGAGTAAATACTAGGGAATTGCTAAACAGTGTCTGTGTTAGAGATGAGGTGTTGAAGTCAGAGTCTCCTTCTCATTAGAGACTCTAAACATGTGAGAAGCAGGCATTCAACAGAGGTAAGAGGTTATTTGGGGATACTTACTGGCAAGATTATTAGTCACTGAACTGATGTTTCTGATTTGCTAAAAACACACAAAAAAACCAAACAGAGCACATAAGCAGCTGTGTCACCCTATTACAAAAATAAGCAGTCAAATAAGGCAACTGGGGGAGGAGAGGTATAGAAAAAGTGACAAATTTAGTTCAAGCCTTTAAAAATATCACAGAATTTGAAGTCAAAGCCAGGTGCATTCTGCTCAGAACACAGCTGTGGTGGGACAGGACCCAGAAGCACATTGTGAGCCAATGCTGAAAGACATCCTCTATTATAAGCTAAAGAAAACCTAAACATTTCTTAAGTATGTAAGAAGGAAAAATCGTAAAATGCTTTATCATATGAAAGCATTTGAGGAAGTGCTTAAATGAAAGCACTCTTTGATAAAGTAAGTTAGAGGTGAAACTTTGATGTCTTCAGAAGTAACTATTAAAAGTTGATGATGGCACCAGAAGTGAAGAGGAAGCAGATGCTGTACTTGCAGGTGTTACATAAGAGCATGAACAAATTCTTATTCAAGAAAAAAAGAAGAAACTTGCTTTTTGATCTTGACTCCTCCCAAGCCAAGGCTGACAGTTATCTGACTGGCATCAAGCAGACTGATCAGATAAAGCTGTGTACATGCTGCAATAGGGCAAAATAAAGCATGTGGGAATAATCAATTGCACTCTGGGAGAACTGAAATGATAAGGTAGTAGGTCTCATTTTTTACTTTAAGTAATACATACTTAATATGCCCCCTTCTCATGAAAGGCTATTAAATCTTAAAAAAATTGATTTTTTTTTTTTAAGAGAATCAGACCAATTTTGTGCTACATGAATGAGCTCTCAGCATAGTAATGTTTTACTTTTACTTGAATCCATGCTCTGTCAACTTGCAAATCTATATAGCAGGCACAGATGCTCACAGCATGCTACACTCACGTAGCAGCTCATCTGCACTAGAAATAAAGTTTTCTTGTTCTTCCCTCACAGCTCTTGGCCAAACTCTGACACCGCTTATCTTCTGCGGGCTCCATTACATCAACTCGGCTGGCTGCTTGGGGAAGTTCACAGCCTAGACTCATTTTCCTTTCAACAAAAGGAAAATTTGTTGTTTTTTAAAGCAGCATTTAAAGTTCCAACACAACAGTTAACATTCAAACAAATTGCTCTGCACGTTTTCCTTAAAGCAGTTATTTACACACGTAAATGCTGAACAGACAAAAATATCTGGTGCTTATAAAGTTTTTTTTTTTTAGAAAAAAAAAAAGGTACCAGAAGCAGCAGTACACTGTCAGCTCTCAATCTAGAAGTCCAGATAAGACTACAATGAGTTTCCTACTTGCTGCTCACTCCCTGCA
This sequence comes from Numida meleagris, assembly GCF_002078875.1. Taxonomy (NCBI): domain Eukaryota; kingdom Metazoa; phylum Chordata; class Aves; order Galliformes; family Numididae; genus Numida; species Numida meleagris. The sequence continues at coordinate 106,019,560 of NC_034409.1, forward strand.
TTACTACCTATAGATAGCACAGTTTTTAACAACATGAAGAATACAGTTAAGAATCAAAGCCAGTGGGTATTTATCATTATTTTCCAACAGAAGCACAAGTTCAATGACTGCACCAGTTATACTGTGAGTTGTTATAGTCAATGCAAGAGCTCTAGAAACATCCTTTCTTAATCAAGATTTATTTGGCTTTTGTTTGGTGATCACAGAGACTACAATTTTACAATTGTTTTTATTCACATAGTTTCTTTTTAATATAAAAACTATAGTTTTATTTTTTTCTAAGCCTATTTCAAATATTTTTCATTTGGACTTTGTAGACAGCTCTCCTTTAAAACTAGATGTGAAGTATCAGCTGACACTCAGTCTATCAATCAGAAACTTACCTACTCAGTATTTAAAGTTTTCAGTCTTTTACATGGCAGTTACAAAGTTGTTGGAAAAAATAAAACTACACCTACCAAAAATAACTTTGTCACAGATATACATCACTCGGCAAGTAATCCAACACTAGGGAGAAGTTCATGAGATAAGAAATTCTACTGATGGTACAACCATAGATAAATAACTGAAATGTTAAGACGTTCTCAACATATTACAATTTCTGACGTCTAACCTGTGTTACGCTTCATTTAATAGAATAGAAAAACTCTTCCTCCCAATCTGTGGAACGGGAAGCCTCATTAAGACTTCAAAAAGCCTCTCCATTTTGTAACATTCCTTTAATTTCTGGTTTCATAGAAAACAGACAACCAGTACATGATTTTACCACTTAAAAAAATCATTTACACTTATCTAAATATGTAAAAAAATGTATTGAGTTGGGATTCTCTCCTTTTAAAAACATGTTTTTTAGAACTACTAAAAAACTTGCATTTACAAAATAGTTGATAAAAATATTCCTCTGAATTGTACAAGAAGAAAAGCATAAGGATCACCAATTAAAGACTTGGTACCAGATGTTATTCAGACTTCGCTTCTTCTTTCTCTACCACTGCATCAGACGCTGGGGTCTGAAATAGAAGAGAAAAAACACCAAACACTTCAATGCAAAAAGTTTCTAAGTAGCGCAGACTTTTAGTTGATAGTATTTTTAACGCACGCGTTAGTCAACTTGACATACAGAACAACTAAGACTTGCTTCTATATACCACGCTTTGTCGTCTTAATAATTGGTACTATAGTGTGCTTATTTCTCTTGGACAACGCTCTACTAAACTCAAGTTTTCTCAGAAGGGCTTCTACCAGCTCAGCTGGAGCAGCATGGATTTCAGAATGTTGATACAGTTACTACCCGATATATGCCTAAAACATTTTTTAAGAAAAAAAGTTTCAATAATTACTGCCTTACTGGAATGAAAAATAACCTAACAAGCTGAAATCCTTGCATGTATTGTGATTAAAAAAGACGTTATAATGTACTTTACGTATTTAAACGCAGCACTGTTAACATTTTCAAATCTTCCTGTATTTTAAGGCAAGTAACATTTAGGCACTCAGTACTGCATTAAATTTACATAATATTGAAAAAATACTGAATGTAGCACAACTACACCGTTTTTACATCAAGCCTTTATACACTGTACCTCAACTTCAGGACAAGTTCATACAAACTTAATTGATTACAGTTGTGACTCCATCTGGACTGGAAAACTGTTTCTTCTTGCAACATAATTTAAAAAGAGGAATACAAAATGAAAATTGTACTTAATTTCGTTATTCTAAAGGTTTACAGCACCACTAGCAGAATATATTGTTTAATTATAGTGGTACCCAACCAGGAGCCCTAACATCTGCTAACTGCCCTTACCACCACCTAGGAGAAGCTTTCTGAAGGATTAAGTACGTTAGCCTCCCCCCACTCCCCTCTGAGGCATTATGCTCTTCTTAATGAAAGAATTCACTGCCCTTTCATGAAATACTAAAGTATTACATTAATTCAGCAGTTTTGACTAGTGTGACCAACCTGAAGATGCGTTCCCCAAATCATCGTCCATTCCTTAGATTTACATTTCCTTTAACGAGTATATTAAATAGACCACAGATGAGAAATATTGCTTTCTCCTGTATTACCAAAATATCATGTACACAAATGGAAAAACCAAGTTGTGCAATGCTAATACACTGATAGAGCCACATGTGAACTTAAGCCTACCAAAGAATTTGTATTTATAGCACAACTTAGACACAAAAAGCACGAAGTTTACGAATAAAGAAATATTACTCCAAGGTTGTCTTGCCCACTCAAGAATCACTTTGTACCTTCCTTATCCAAGAAAACCACCACCTACCTAAAAGCCAAATACTCTTCCCTTCCTTGAAGATACATTTGCACAACGAAAAGAAAAATTACTTTTTAATTAAAAAAAAAGGGGGTCAGGAAAAATAAATCATGTTTAAATTAACAAATCCTCTGATTATATGATCAAACTCAGCTAATTGAAATGAGCAAGGCAGTCAGTAATGCAGTAATCTGAGAGTAATTCTAAGCATGTTACTACATGAATGCTGGTTTTATCCAATTGTTAACAGCTGATCAAACAGGAGCTATTGCTTCCCTCTACAGATCTTGTCCTAAATTTAAAACTAAGTGATGCCCACCTCCCAGAAAAAAAGAGCAGGGTGAAGGATGTTTTTATTTAGATGACCACTAAGTACAAAAAAACGTCAGCAACACAGCCATTTTAGCAGAGTATTACAACCAAGACTGATTTGGCCCATTTCTCAACAACCACTATTAGTCACTCTTGTACCTCTATTCCTCTCCTCCCTCTATAAGCCTTTCCCTTCTACCAGCAGACAAAACAGTTCCTTGCTGAAGGACGTTATCCTGTACTGCAATTTGGGTAAGATTTTCACCTTTTTCTTTCATGTCAAGGACTGTTACCACATCACTGCAACTCTTCTGAGTGCAATCAGAATTCCCCTGGTTTATCTACTAATGTTTCGATAACTTACAGTTTTCTTTGCACAGTAACACATTCTAGTTTGAGAACTATCTGTGTTTCTAACAGTTGTATATCTAAAGTAGTTACTGGAAGTTATCCAGCTGTTTTAGACCAAAGAATACAACTTTACCTCCTCACTTTTAGTTTCTCCATTTTCTGCAGGCAAGTTGTCCTTTATCTGTTCTTGGTTTGTCTCTTCAGTCTGTTTTCCTTTAGGCCCCTTTTTCCCCTTTGACTGAGCTTTCTTGTTCTCAGATTTATCCTACAATTAAATGAAGTAAATTCATATAACCTACAATGTAAACTTTGAAAGTAATTAAACAAAAACAAGATGGACTTGACGAATAGCAAGAGCTACTATTAACAAGCTAATACATACTTCCATGAACATCACAAATTATGAAAACATCAGGTTCACAGAATCTAGGATCACCCTCCTGTACAGGAACTAAAAACACTGCTTAGAGTGGTGCAAACTCATCTGGAAAAACCTATCAGAGAGAAAAAACATCAGTACTTAATTCCAGTGGCAAGTCAGGGCAATTTGTCGTATGTGGTTTAATCTCTTGTGACAGATTAAAAAAATTAACAAAAACTACAAAATCCATCAATGAAGTCATTCCACTTTGTAAATAGTGAACGCTTCAGATTCATTTTTTCTTCTGTATTGATGGGCGAGAATTTCAGTAACTTATCCTAAACGGACATACAACTGCAGGTATCATTTTCAGTAGTCCTTTGCAAGTATCTCAGTCACATCATCTGTACGTGGCATCACTGTTGTTAAATGGGTATTTGCTCAAGAGCTATTTTTAATAAAAATTTAACATATCCTCCCAAACAATCCACACAGCAACCAAGTACTACAAAGTCTGTCTGTCCTGCAGCTGATCCCCATGCTCACAAAATACCTACAACAATCTTAATTTATGTAGAAGTACAGTTTCTGACACCATCCCTCAAAAATTAACACTGATATTTACAGATACTAACAAAAGTTTTCAATAAATGACAAACTACAACACTTGTTCTGGGCAAGTACAATCTGAGTAAGCAACAAGAACGTAATGCATTTATACCTCTAAGCAGACGACTACTATATTAACCTACCTTAAGATGTATCTGATCTCAATAAAAATACTGTGGGCATTCCATGCCTGTTTTTCAATGTATATCCTAATCTACTGTCACTGAAGTAAAATTGAGAAAAAGAATTTCATCTGTGTACATTCTATGTATTGTAGAAATGTGCACTTCTGACTGTTATGAGAAACCACCATGCCAGATGTATCCATACTTTGTTTTCACTCCAAGTGTTCATCCTCACACAAAGAAACATCAACAAACAAAAACAACCACCACCAACAAAAACCATCATCAGGTTACTGAGCTACCTTACACAAGCAACTTTTTAAATATACATTTAAATACATTTCCTATTCTATATGAATGCACGTGCAAGTTATTGTCTTCACAACAATACAATTCTGTCAAATGATTTCAAACAATTACTGAAGTTCTAAGTGTTTTACATCACTGTATGCAAACATGCAGGAAGGTATATCACATACAGAGGGTGCAATGTGAAAGATAAATAAGTGAAAAAACGCTGTAACGTCAGCTGCCAATGTCCACAAAACTTTAGAAGTGCTTTTCTCCTATGTTTAGAGAAGATTTATTATTTTTGAAATCCCCCAGAGCACTGAGATATGATAAAATATACCTGATGAGAGAAAAAAAATTGCAAAAAAAAGTTATAAATGCTAGTACTCAGAATTACAAATCCAGATAACAAGCAACTTCACAACATGTAGACTTCGGGTATTTTCAAAATGTTAGTCAATGAGACACACCATGCAGACACTTGGGGGTGGGGGGAAAGAGGATTAGAACAGAAATAAAATTGGAAAGCTTCCCAAAATTCTTTAGGCTAAAAACTCAAAGAATGAGAGCACATTCACATTCAAACCAGTGGAATGAAGGTGCGTGTAGTACTGCTAAGGAATATGAAAGTGAAAACATCAAAAACTCTGATCCGAAGCCACACGCTTGAGGAAGAAAGACAAAAACGACCCAAAAGCTTGCAACCATGCAGGAACACGAAAACACATACACTGACATGCCATCAGATAAACAGACTCCCATTTCTTAAAAAAAAAAAAAAAAAAAAAAAAGAGTTTACATGTCAGCTATTGAATTACACCAAAAATCCAAAATCGGATGCCAAGCCACACTTAATTAGCACACATACACCCAGACACAAAGCTTGGATACATGACTGGAAACGAGGATACTTTTCAATGTCTTGCCCAAGTAATTCAAATAGTGTTTTCCTGTCAAAATGCATTGCTGTGAAATATATTTTATCCCCTTCTGTTAGACAGCAAATGAATGCAATCCAGCAGATGGCTGCTTTGATGCCCATGTAGTTACGACTGCCAGCACACCAGCACCTAACGCTGATGAAGCAGAACCCATGTTTCTACGCAAAGTTCTCAGTGTTTTACAAAGAACCCCTCAGACAACGGCAGAGCTCAACTCTGATGCTCCGCAAGGCCCTCTACGAGCATCTGGAACCCATTCTTCAGCACAGTCAGAGCTCCCACGACGAACAAGCGGGGTGAGCAAACGCATTCAGACACTGAGCGCCGGTAACGTGACGCGGGCAGCCTCCAGCCGCCCACACAGCCCCTTCCTCCCCTCGCCCCGGGGCTCTCACCTTGGCCGCCAACGCCTTGGGTTTGGGCTCTGCTTTATCAGGAACAGGTTTCTGAAGAGAGAGCACAAGTAGAGCTCGGTTCAGCTGCAGGCACACCACCCCTCACTCGCTCCACCGGTGCCGCCCCCCGGTGCCGCGCCGGTACTCACGGCAGACAGCCGCGCCGATCGCCTCTTCGGTACCTCCTCAGCGGCCTCCGCGCCGCCGGCGGCCACCTGCCAACACAAACGGCGCGCGTCAGGCAGCGCATGCGCGGAGCGGAGGGGCGGGCCAGCCGAGAGCACGTGACGCGCCGCTCGGCCCACCCCTTCTCTCCGCCGCCGCTTTCGGATCGCGAGCTTCGGCTAGGCGCGCGCCGCGCGCCGCCGAACCTTCCAGACGACAACGCTGACGGGAACGGTGGTGCCCAGCGTTGGCCCTCTTCGCTGCGCCGCCCGCCGGCGAGTTCAGCTGGATGGCGATAGCCGCTCCCCTCGTTCCCCCTTTCTCCTCGCCCCCCACGCTCAGCGTTCCCCGCCTCCGCTGTTCCCCCCCTCGCTTCACCTTTCTCTTCGGCATGGCGAAGCGCCGGCGGCTCCCGCCCGGCTGCTGCTGCGCGCTGAGTGCCTCACCGCCAGGCGCTGCGGCCGCCCGCCCGACCGCCGCGCTGCGCAGGGAAACCGCCCCCCCCCATCCCAGCAGCGCCAGCGGCGCCGCAACAGGATCCAGCCGGATTGGAGGGGGAGAGGCGGGGCAGGGGGCGACGCGCCCCGCGCTCGGCGACCGCCGGCAGCGCCGCCTCCCGTGGGGCAGCAGGGGGGCGGGGACGGCGCTGGGCCTCCCCTCACGGTGGGGCGGGGCCTCACACCTAACCACCGCCCGCGCTTAGGTGCGAGGCCCCGCCCCGAGGAGAATGCCTCTGGATTGGCTGGCCGTCGTCACGTGGCAGCACCTGTCCCCGTTTCCCCTTCGCGCGCCTGTCTGCGCGTGCGCGAAGTATGGCGGAGACCGGTGCCTGGTTCCTGGTGCTCAGCGCCGTGTTCCTCTGCAACGCGCTCAAGATCCTCCTGCCCTCCTGCTCCTCCATCGTGAGTGGCGTCAGCGCCCCGCCCCGCCCGGCGGCCGTTAGTAGCGCGGGGCCGGGCAGTGGATGAGGGGAGGGCTTCGGGCTGTCTGGGGAACGCTATTATCGTTCTGCTTTTGGGATAAGATGCTGCCCTGCAAGGATCGCGGCTTGAAGTCAGTACAGCACTTCCCATGTTTCTAAGAACTCAGGCTAGGTAGTCTGTAACAGAGAAGCGTGATGCTCGGTTTCTGAGCTTTGTGGTGTTGGTGAGTTCCAAAACTGGGCTCAAATAAATAAAGGTTGCCACATTAATTAGTTCAGACGTTTGGTGCGACTCCGAGAGTTGAAAATGATAGAGCAGTGATGAAAAGAACTACGTCCCTGCCCCTTCTGCAAGTATCAGATGTCTGTGATCTGTCCAGCATGTGATGAGGATTGCAAGGAGGGAAAGTTTTTCTTAGTTGAGAGAATATGATCTCTTTTCAATTCTAGAATGCCTCGCCAATGTTAACGTTTCCCTGTGCCTTAGTGAAAGGGTCTGGTGTCTTGGCAATGGGGGCCTTTGAGTGCGTAAACAGAAGATTGTGCTTTATACATGCTAAAATCAGCTGAATTCTGGATAAATTACTGATATTATTTCTTTACCTCTTAGATATCCAAACTGTTGCAAAAGGATGCAGAGCAGGAGTCCCAAATGAGAGCTGAAATTCAGAACATGAAGCAAGAACTCTCAACCATTAGTATGATGGATGAGTTTGCTAGATATGCCCGTCTGGAAAGAAAGATTAACAAAATGACTGACAAGCTTAAGACTCATGGTAGAGTATAATGTTTATTCGCCCTCCCTTTCATTTCCTGGAAAAAAAAAAAAGAAAAATAACCATTTTTCCAGGAATGTTTTCAGTTTTAAGTACATTTCCCCTTCAACTTTCCTTATCCTCTTTTATCTGTCTTCTTTATTTCACCCTCCTTTTTTTTTTTTTTAATTAAATCTTAAGATTGTGCATGGCTCTGCATCCATTTGTAAGGGAGTAAACTAGATATAAAATGTTCCTGCAGGGATTTTCCTGAGATTCCCTGTATGATATATTTAATCTTTCTTAGTGATGCTTATTACTGAATCCAATTTTGAATAATTTTACTAAGTTCTCTGTCATTAACAAAAGAAGTAATATAGTAAGACTGCATATCTCAGTTGGAAAAGGATGAATTCCTGGATTGGAGCTATTTGGCTGTTGTGCTACAAGATGTTAGAGGAAAAGTGTTAATGTGGAAGGTAACTAGATGAGATCATTGCTATATTTTTTTTGCAATCCTGTTTGACCCTATGCAGTGGCTTTTATGATAAAGATTTACTGCTTTGTCTCTGCTAGGAAAAACCATCATCTCATGGTAGAGAGCACAAATAAACCTTTGGCACTAGAGTTTTTGCTCGTCTCTGTCCAAACTCACTAACTGAACCTATTAAGGCGGGAGAATACCTGCTTTGTCTGCCATCTCTGTGCAGAATGCTTGGATTTTTTCTGCACTTGCTTGGAGAGAGGACAGTCTTTACAACTGGTAGTTTTGGATTGTTCTCAATAGCATTATTCTTAACGAGTAATTTCAATTAAACTAGACAACAGTATTGCTTCAGAAAACTTTAGGCCACCATTATGTTTGAAGAAGTGCTTGCTGTCTTCTCAGGGCTGTTCTGTATTGGACTGGGGGTACTGCCATAGAAAAATAACCATGAGAATTTTGAATATTGAATCTGACCAAGAATCATTCAGTGAATGAACAGTTTTGACTGTGAATAGTCTTAACCATGTTCCTGAGTGAAATTAAAGTGCATCTGCTAAAGCCATCATTCTTCCCATTTGTGAAAGGGAAAAGCATTTGTTTTGCTTCATCTAAAACAGATTCTTAAGTTAGAAACCGCAGTGACTGTTCTCGTTTCAGAACAGCGTTCTTCATCATATGTGACATTTCTCTGTCTAGGATATCACAGTTTTGTGACTTTCCACAGTATTTTAATATGAAACTCCAGAACCTAGCACTTCGTTACTTTTACTATAAATGATTTTGAAGAGAGTTTTTTGGACAGGTGTATGATGTTTAACTGCAATGCCCCAATTTGAAGATTAATATTAATGAATTACTAGTTTTCTATAAGTATAATTTACTATTATAAATAATGCAGAGTAATATTATTTTTCTTTTAACAGTGAAAGCACGAACTGCCCAATTAGCCAAAATAAAGTGGGTTATAAATATTGTATTCTACGTCTTGCAAGTAAGTAAATCTTTTATGATGGATACAAGTTTCTAAACTAAATCCTCAGTGGCATAACAAATCTCTTTTGCATTTTTTGAGTGATGATTAGTTGCACGGGTATTTGGCAGCCCAGTGACATAGTGCATACCGAACTGGAACAATTTCTTGGATGTAGAGAGATGCTGCTGATAGGGTCTGGTCATTGTGGATAAAAGGAGTTTTGAATTTCATGGAAGCTATTTTGGTATTGAGATGACAAGACAGGAGTTTGTCTTAGCCCTTTATCACTCTTCCTTTTTGTTTTATTTTTCATTTATACATGGCACTGGACCCAGGAAAGTTCTGATACATACCTGGATATTTTGCTTATGTTTCTGAAAACATAAAATGTTCTTCTGCTGTGGATGCAGATTTCCATATAGACCTGCTACATATTTCCATACAGCGCCTCACCAGATTGCCTCTGTAGCTCAGGCTTGATGCCAAATAATTTTTTGCCAGTAAGAACAGTGCGCAACCTGAAACTATATTTTGGGAAATGTGAAAGCTAGTTGGATTCTTAGCAGACAAGGATTATGGCTAAAAAAAGTCATCAGAATGTAACAATTTGTATTACTACTTTTATTTATGCTAGATTTGAACCAGTCTCAAAATAAAGTGGTAACTTCCAGCCACTTATTGCTATTGTAAAGTTAAGGTCATACCAAGCTTAAAAATCATTTGTATTTGCTTGAGAACAGTGTAAAATAACAAAGAAACTATTTTCTTTGATTAGAATGTGAGATCTACTGCTTCAAAACAGTGGTGGAAATATACTTCGATGTGTGTTGTTATTCAAGCTAACAAAAACTTCCATTCTAGGCTGCCCTGATGATCTCTCTCATTTGGAAATATTATTCTGAGCCAGTTACAGTTCTTCCAAGCAAATGGCTCGCACCATTGGAGCGCTTGGTAGCCTTTCCTACAGGCGTGGCAGGTAAGAACTGTGTGGTAGAGAAAATATATTTTCCATGTCTGTGTGGTTGCTAAGAATGTAACGATAAAGAGCACGCATGGATTAAAAACACTGCTTCTGTATGTTTCTTCATAGCAACATGGGGAGTTTGAAAATAGAACTGAGTTCAAAAATGTGCAAATACTTATGGGTCTATATCACTTACAAGTTTTTGACTCTATTATTAAACTTCACTGGTTTATAGCTCTCTTCCAGCTGGCATTCTGTTCCCACCCTTTTTCTCATTGCATTTCTTTACCTTTTCTTTTGGTCAGTTTAATGAATTAATGATCAGAAGGATATGACAGATTATGGATACCAGTTTCTGAGTGAAATGTGTGCTGCCTGTATGCTAATTGGATAAATAAGGAGGATGACAGGATGATGCGGTGTGGAAGTTTACCGTGAAGATAAAATGTTGCTCGTGAATCTTTTTAAGTTCCAGCTGCCTTAGAGTGAATTCCAAATTACAGTGTTGTCTTACCATCTTTAATAGCTGGTGAGAGAATGCTTTGGATCCAACATGCTTACTGGACAAGTCTGCTTCTGTGCAGGTTCAGGGAGCAGTCCTTGGAAGATAGTTATTTAGATAGTATTTTAAGGAATTTTGTAAGGTTCATATCCTTGTCTGCCTTCAAGTCTCCTTTTTCTTTGGTCTTGGTTGATAAGCAAAGTAAAGAGATCGCTTCTGAATTCTAGGCGATAAAGTTAAGAACACAAAAATGTTTAACAGTCACCAAAAGGTAGTTCATTCCAGTACCTGCTATGAACAGCTGTGTATTCAGTGATAGTACATAGTATGATTCTATGCAGCATGTGATATAGATATGTTATGTACTCCATTTAGGGTATGCTCTGTGCCAGCATTCCAGTACAAATTTCCACACTGCTAGTTTGAATGACAAGACTCTTTAAACCACCAGTGAAATGGTCTGGGTCAGTAGTGAAAGTCTCGCTTGGATTTTTTTATTCAACTCTGCGGGAATTAGGAGAAAGGACAGAAGTATGGATTTAATACTCTTTAAAAATGCTGATTTAAATTTCTTAGGAAATTTATTTCTTTTCTCTCTCAAGTCACTGATTTTAGACTCCAAAGTATTCTTTTATTTACCTTGCCTTTAATTTCTGCGACCTAGACCCCTTTGATAGGGACATAGTGAATATTTTTAGAAATTGTGGTTAGTATATACCACAGTTTGGCTCATATTCTTTTCATTTGGTGCTCTTTTCCCCAGACAGCCTTCAGGTTTTCTCAAAACCAGCATGCAGTTAACTGGCATCCCTTGAAGAGAGACATTTGCATCTAGACAGAAAGATATTTTGTTCCCATTGACCTCCTAACTCTTTCATTTCTGATGCTTCCAAGTTGTTTTCCGAATTTGGTGTGTGTCAAGGTTATTGATGCAATAACTTCAGTCAAATTTTATATCTCTTTCAGGTGGTGTTGGAATTACATGTTGGCTTGTGGTTTGTAATAAAGTTGTAGCTATCATGCTACACCCTTTCAGCTGAAGAAATCCCCGTAGTACATGGATTCTAAACTACATTACTGCGGTACAAAAACACTTGTTTTTCATGATGGACCAGGTTGGAGATACTTTTTGTTACTTCAGTTGGATGTTGGGCAGTATTGGTTTTACTTTCTTTCATTTGTTTTTCGGTTTTGTGATCAACAGTTTTCAAAGAGCAGCATTGCTATTTATAAAAACTCATTTTGACAAGTATAAACACTGATTGGTGGCAGAATCTTAAGGCTTTGTCGTAACATATTCACAAAGGTCTTAAAGTGTTCTATTTTTATAACTGTTAAGTTGGACATGCACTGGCATTAGTAATTATTTTTGGAGCTTTGCTCTTTTGCTCTTTCTTTACTGTGTAATATGGCAGTTTCACCCAAAGATGTGATTCCACTTGGTGACAAGTGGTATTAAATCGAAATAGGTAGTTTGGTTGGTTTAGAGTAAAACAGAATTATTATTATTTTTTTTAAACACTAGAATTAGGGTATTCTCAGACTCTCTTAGAAAATATTAGTGATATATATGCAGAATCAACTTCTTATATCTTAAGTGAATTTCTCAATTGCCAAATGCAGGTCAGCTGGCCACTTCAACATTTTTTTTTAAATTCCTCACGGAATAAAAAATTTTAAATTCCTTGTGGAATTTTAAAATTCATTGAACACTTGATTTTATTTTTTTTCCCCTACTTTTACTACTAACTGACCTTTCTTTCCTTGACATATTTTGTACTTCCCAAATGGAGCAAATACTGCTGAGAGTATTTCCTTCCATGTTTGGGGAAAAAAGGTCCAACCAACCTCCCAAGCTCCATGTTAGGAAAATAGAAGACAGCTCTGTTTCTGCAGAGAACTACATCCCTAGGGCTTCAGCATACATTAATGATAGTAATTCCTCCTAGTACCACAGCTATACAACAAAAAAGCTGCGTTAACTTCTTTGCTATCTGCAACCCTACTGTCGCTGTCCCAGAAGACAAAGCCAACTTTAAAAAGTTCTGTAATACCTCCTTGGACATAAGCTTGAACAAAGCTCTCTGTGGACACTCTTCCCTCTTCTTTTGGGCTTTGGGGATTCTGGCTTAGGTCCCGCTCCATACAGTGTTGTGTTGTTTCAGGTTCTTTGCCTTGCTGCAGGAGGGGACTAGCGTGCATCCATATAATTAGCACTGCATTTAGAATTAATTCCAAAAGTCATTATATATATCTATCATATTTTCTGCATGTCTGTGTGTATGTATATATCCATTAAATGTTTTTTTCTTAAATGTTATTTAAAAACTAATTTGTTTTTATATTAGGAATTGCATTTAGCCAACAGTAAAGTGAAGGCATAAAATATCAACAAGAAAAAAAGTCAAGATTGAATCTGTTATGTGTAATTGTGTTTTTATTAATGAAATAAAGTTTTTCAGCCCACTTCAGGTTTTCTAATCCACATTTTTTAATGTTGATTACAGTTTTCCTAAACAAAATAAAACCCACCTGTGTTCTTGATACTGTTGGAGTCTACAGACTTTAAGTATTCAGGAGAGTTGGTTTTTTAACTATGAAGTTGATGTATTTCTGACTATAAAGATGTAAGTAATTATATTTCCACTTGTTACAGAGTTTAACATAGTGAAGTCAAGCAAAGCAGTATCATTTAAAATATTGACAGCAGCGTTTGCTATTTATCCACAGTTAGCATGAGATAATGAAATACACGGTTTGTTGGCAGCTCTAGTCAGACATCTAAGTGAGTAGGGGCAGAGAGGCTTTTGGTGATTCACTACAACCAGTAGTGCTGGATTATGTCTGCTTGTTTGCTCTGAACTTTGGAGACAGCAGGAAAGGCATTGCAGAAGTATTAATAGTACATAGAGGAAAAGTACTCTTTTGACTGCATTAAATCATTCTTGAAAATCTGTCCACTGCACAGCTCAAGTACTATGTAAGAACTTCAAAAATTTGAAGGTAAGTATACTTAGAAGTAGGTTTGAATCAAAAGATCACCTTTAAAAGTTTTCATAGTACAGGTGTTGGGGGTTTTTTTTGCTACTGCTTTTTAAAATTTAGTAAAAGAATACACATACCTTTTTCCTAGCTTACATTTTGGCAACCTTTCATGAATTTCTATGAGGAACAAGACATAATCTTCCTGCCCTCACTTACATAACCTTAAACGCAAGATTTTTAAAGGCTTTTTGAGAACTAGATATGCCTGACTTCTCCAAAACAATGCTTTAGTCTTGCACATTTATCTCTGGATGTCAGCTGTGGAAGTTACCAGGCAAACTGCTTTAGTAAGCTCTAACAGCGGAAAAGAATGAAGCTTTAGAGCTTTATAATGCTAATGAAAACAATGTAATAGCAAATTATTGTGTGAATTCTGCAAGCTATGTCAGGAGTGAAAAGAAAATTATTTTCTTTTAGTGCATTTTAAGTAATAATTCAGTAATGAACCTTATGAAAGCAGACTGCTCACTGCAGCTAGTTAACAAACAACTTAAGATTCAAACTGCAGCAAGCGTGCAAAAAAACTGGAAATTAGCCAAAAAGGACTAACTTGGACACTTCCCTGTAACAGGTAAAATGACAAAATTTTTGAGGCACCCTACTTTCTAAGATGCATACACACGCACCAAAAATAAAAGAATGTTCTGCGGTGACAACTGATTTGCCTGTCATTTTGAAAGTCATTGACAGAAATTCTCAAGACTTGTAAGATTTAATATACATTTTATGAAGCTAGAAACATTGTTTTAAAAATGTTTTAAACTGTGTAATTAAAATGGAAAGATAAGTTGGTATACTTAAATTTTGTGTATTCTTGTAAGGTTATTCGTAATGACTTCATTGATGATAGACACTTTATTTTATAAATTAGTGTAGGGTTGTTAAAATTGCGCTTGTGTAATCATGCATCCCTTCACAGCTTTCTCTCCATTCCTCTCATGTCAGAACACGAATGGTTGTCTTTGCAAACACCACCTTGTCCAAAGAGTTCTTTCATAAGACTCTTTTTCCTTTCACTGAATATCATATGAGCGCAGCCTTCTGCTTCAGTTGAACTGTCTTTCTGCCTCGTGTTGATAACTTTACTAAAAGATGGTTCATACAGCCCAAACAATTTTCTTACTTTTGATTCCGCTGCTTTGCAGTGGTCCTGACCTGCACGTCTGTGGTTGCAAAGACTGCATTTTGTGGATTTTGTACCTGATGTAGGAAGCCCATGATGCAAATTTTCAGTGGTTTCTGAGAATACATATTGTTTTTTCAGCTTAGAGGGGGTTTTGTTTCTCAGAGTTAAAAAATTACTCCCTGCCTTCCCACTTTTACTTAGTTGTTCTTCTGACTTTTTTTCTTTCTCTTCCACTGCATCTTCCTCTTGATTGTTCTCTTTCACACTGTCATTTAGAGGAGTTTCTTCAGCTTTCTTTGGCTCCTGTTTAAGCAAGTCTCTCTTTCTTTCTTCTTGTTTTATAAATTCCAGACAACTGTGTTCTGTCAGCAAAGGTTTGTCTTCCTTTAAATATTCTAAAATGAATATTGTGTGTTTTAGAAATGTTCTTAAATCATATACAATCACAAACAGTCGTGAAGCTTTAATGAGAGCAAATTTTACTGCATTATTTCTTAAGTTGTTATTGACGGTTTTTCAGTCTTGAAGGTTAGGGCAGTGCTATTTACTAATAACAGGATGGGGCAAGGTTTTATTAAGATCATTATGTCATTGACATACTTGCTTAAATGAATTAGCATGCAAGTATAATCTGTATTAAATATTTCACAGGCTAAATATAGTGCTAGAAAAGTTACACATGAAGTATCAGGGAAACCACATGAGATCTAAACTCCAATTGTCATTGTATTGCTATTACATGGAACTTAAATATAGGTATGATTTTCTTTCCTTTAACTGACAACATGCTTGTTGTGTGGAGCAGAATATACTGCGGTTTTCCAGCATAGGACTGAATTGGTTCACAGGTGGGCTCTGGAAAGGTTTCAAGCTGAAAAGATAGAGTTCAAACTGCAGGAGTTAAAACATTTCATATTACCAGCCCTGCTACTGATCCAGTAAGTGACTGTAACAACCTATCTCACCTTTGCAAATGTGTGAACTTCAGCTCACATAATGTCTCCTACCATTTGTGAAGTACTTAGCGTGACTGCATTCAGATCTCACTTTTATCTATATGCCTCAATTTAAAGAAGATGAGGGTTTTTTTTCTAAAATATTCAGCTAAAAGAATAGATGCATTGGCTAGCTCTGTCGCCTGTTATATAAAAGCTCTTCAAAATTAAGTTGTTTATAGATTAGTTCCTTGCATATAGCCTTGATTGTGAGCTCACATAAATGGTTAAGATTTGCATAAAATCTATTTACAGTGATCATCGTAATGAGGAGCTATTCTCAGCCCTTGAAGAACTCCTTTTCCTTTCTTAGCATCTATATCCCAAGCCAGAAAAATCTGTTGACATCCGCTATGATGCAGATTCACAACCAGCAGTTTGGGATCAGTATTTGATCAGTATGGATTTAACAAAGCAACCATTAACTAAAGGATATTTTTACAGATCAAGCAATTAATTTTGACCAACATAACCAGGACCTGTTTTTAGAAGTCCAGCAGTATGAAGATGCCTTACACTGTGGAGCAGATTTGCTGTCTGTACCATCCCCAGCAACTGGCTTTCAGTGACTCGTAGTTTACTGGTTTGTAGGACTAATTCCTGTCACTCATATGCCAGCTCACGGCTATCAGAGCCATGTAAATTACCATTATCATCAGTTCATTCAACTTCTGAAAAGATCAGATTCATTTCTTAGAAAAAAATATTAAAATATACCTCTACGTGTTCTACTAAAAGTTTCTGGCTTTGGCATTTTCTTGGTTGATTGCTTTTCTGTTTCACATTGGGCATCAATGTATACTTCACTTGCTTTAGGTTTTTGATTCTTCTCTTCTGAGGGCTTTTTCTCCTATAATTGACAATTAAAGGTAAAAATACTGGGGAAATACTAGTTCAGTTACTTTTTGAAGATAATCAGTGCAATACTTATGAAAAGATAAATATTTTCTATTGAGTTCCTCGTATTACAACTTTTGTCCTACATATTTTCTGTTATATAATAATGATAGTTACACAAAACGCACAGGAAGTTAAGATGACTGTTCAGGCTAATCAAGTATATTACTGAAGCTGAGACAAAACATACAACTTAAGTGATAGTTTTAGCAAAGGGGTTGGATCCCAATCTTTCATACCTCATATAACAGAACTGGGCTTTCTTCTGTTTCCTGGGTTTGGTACTGAGACAGCAGCAGTGATCTGAAATGCTGTTTGTCTACTTGCACTGATGCTTTTCTACTGAGACCTGTTGCAAAAGGATAGTCATTAGTAGTACAGTTGTTCCTGGAATTACATTGTTGGTATTAGCAAAAGATATATTTGATGACCAAAACAATGGTATGTGATTTAGGATTTTTTGCTGTTGCTGCGTGTTTACATTCCTTTTAACAAAGGAATTCTTTCTTAACAGTATGGTCTGGAAAAGCTGAAATTGGGACCCAAACATCCTAAGACTTGAGTTTTGCTGTTTAAAGCCTTCTTTTAAAGAGAAGTTTGCAGTTTAAGTGTATGTCAGTAAATCAAAGTCCCAAAATGCGTCCCACATTCTGAATACGTATATATCTTTGTCTTTATTGCAATTAAAGAGTGTTTCAGGTAACAATGAAAATAGAGGAGTAACTAACACAGCTAATGCACTGTTAGCTGAGTTTGAGGCACCAATGTGTTGTGACTTTCCAAAGATATAATAAAAATCTCATTATCAAAGCATTACTGGATTTTTTTATTAGAGGTTCTGAGTTTAGCTACCCAGAGGCCTGAGCGTCTTCATCAGTACATTAGTGTGCTGTACATATACTTAAGTTTCAGTTAAGTCTACAAAGACATCCTGTTCAGATAGGACATGTGAAGTCAGAGAAATGTGTCAATACCCTAGAGCCCGTGTTGGGTCAGTTTGTGTGGTAACATTTTAATGTAAACTTTAAGAGGTCTGGGAGGGGGACTTCAATTTTCAAGTTCCTAAATTCAGATCCTACAGAATACAGTAAAGATGCTTGTTTTTATGCCTTCTGACTTGCTCAAAGTTAAGCATTTATATAAGGCTTGGCAGAGCCAGACTCTTCAGGAGAAAAAGTTCACGCTATTTGAAATATCGCTGCTGTTTGAAAGGACGTTCCAAGGGAGTGATTGAATGTTCCATTCAAAGAAGTACCTGAATAGGTTGAGATGACAAGGGCAAGGCCTGTATATTGTTCTTTTATTCTATATTTGGAATAGCTTTGACATGAGTACAGAAGCAAAACTGTAATCTTACCTACATCACCATTCAACCTTATTCCTAGCTTTGATATCGGAAATCAGAGGAAGACTATCCATGAAAAGGGTCATCTTCAACTGTTTGCCATTCGGTGGTAATAAAGATGTTGATAACTAATTTGAAATTACCTCAGAAATGGCACTTATGATGTGGAGGGAAATAGTTTTCTCTTTTGAACCAGAGTAGTTACTTAAAGCTTTTTTTAACAAAAAATCAATGGAACATTCCTCAGATTCAGAACTAGGGGGAGCTGTACCTCTAGATGAACTGCTGTGACCTTCCAACAACTGAACAAAGTTTGCTCTCGTGGACAGCTAATATTAACAGATTCACTCAATAAATCAATTTTATTTATGTATATGGAGTTTTCTGATACCCTAAACCTACCTTCAGTTGTTTATCAAGAGTGTTAAAAAAAAAAAAGCACACCCACATTGTTTTCTTTCCTGCTGGGTAAAAATTATTACAAACACACAAAGGAAAATAACTACTTGAAGAAGTAGCTCTTTCCACATTTATTATAGGAAAATTCAAGCCAACAGTGAAAAGGAAAAACAATTTCAGTAATTCCAGTTGTAGGTTTTTAAATCATCTGTTTCCATTAACTGGCAGAGAATGAACTCCTTATTGGGCAAAAATACCAAAAGATCAGACAATGTTGCCGGGAATCTATTCACATTACAAATAGCAGGTCTCGCTTAAGCTAAGCTTCCTTATCTTGCTTAAAGAAAATAAGAACTTAATATTAAATCACTGATTACTACTTATAATTTAAATAACAATATTGTACAAGTCCACGTCAGTAAAGCTAAAAAAAAAACCCCACAGGTGGTGATGTAATACAACAAAAGTTAGAATTCAGTGCTTCATTAAAAAAAAAAAAAAAAAAAAAATTTGTCTGACTTGGAATAAGAAGTAGCAATTTCTTTCTACATCTTAAAATTTTAATTACCAACTTTATCTCTGTATTTCAGTTATCACTAATGCAAAGTAATGGATTTGCAAAGGCAATGTAAGGAGGAAAAGAAAGAAAAAAAGCAGCTGACTGCAATAAGACTTCATATTGATACCATGTTTCTAAGAATTCTGTGGGTATGTGTAATATTTCCACAAGTTATGTTTGCTACCAAGTAAGTTTTAAGTGCTCTTCTGTTCCCATATGAAGAAAGTTCCACTTCCTCCTTAAATTTAGAAGCAGGAATATTTGAGCAGTATTTTAAAAACTGCTTAAGTGAGGAAATTCAGCGTTCAAATCATTATCCAAAACTAAAGAGTATAAGTATAAGGTTGCTGTGTAGAAAGCTCTCCTACAGAATAGTGGTACAATGTTTATGACCTTGAGTAGCAGGCAAATGTTACTTTAATATATTTCATGTACTTCTCCCACACTGAGTTTCTCTATAAAACACATTTATTCTAAGTTCTAGATACTACATCCAAAGCATACATCAACTATTAGCAATTTATAAATGCTTTAAGAAAACTACCTGCTTCAACATTTTTGTCCTTGATAGCGTGCATGTGAGCAACTAAGCAGTTCTGAGCTTGTATGAATTATAATTGTTTTTAGCAGTTGCTCCCTCAGGTCAAGGGGTCAGCAAACATAGATGCTTAATGCTATGTGAGATAGCCTGTAGCATTCAAGGAATCTGCATAAGGCTGGCCAACATTACCCAGGACTGATGGGACACCCATGTCCTTCTGGAGCAACAACTGCAGGGCCAGGCAAACGTGCTAGAACATTTCAAATGCCACCAGATGATGCCTATAATTAGGCAACTGAATCCCACGCAAGATAACTGCTCTTGGAATGGTTGATAGACAAAAGTGCCTATGATAAATGTCTCTCTAATACCTGTGAATATCCATAAGAAAGAAATAGTTTACTGAAGAGTTATTTCTTCCTGTTGATAGAATTAACTTTCTGTTATTTTACTCTGTCTTTCTACTATAGTATTTTATAAATTTTGCTGATGGAAATAATTGAGAGGATATCCAATAATTGGTTTCTTACAAGGTCTGGATACTCGTTTAAATTTACTTACACTGAATAAAACCAAAAGACTACTGTGGATAAATACTCTTCTCTCTCAGGTAAGCTGACAGTATGATCATCAGAATAGCCTTTAAACTTTCTAAACCTTGTACCTGAAAACAACTCCCTTCTTTGCAGCCCAACAAAATGCAAGTTGGAGAAGTTTCAATAGTAGGCTCTGAAGCCTCTCTGCTTCTTAGAAGCTACGGGCTTTAAGAATTTTAAAAAAATGAGAAAGCAGCATGTAAAGACCCAGCTAAATTCATTATTTTGACTGATCTAAAAGCACTTTGAAATCTGTACTAACTCTAGGAGCTTGCTACATGAAGTTTGTTTGTGAGGTGCTTTGATTCAGTGAGATGTGAGGTTGGAATTGTAGCTGTGGGATGACCACTTGTCATGGCCAAATCAAAGCAAACAGGCCTAAACAAAAATTAGTCTGCAAAAGTGGAGTGACTGCTTCATGCTCTTAATAAAAATAAAATAAAATAGGCAAGCAGCTCTGGATGCAAATAGACACAATAGCAACACTATTTCAGTGTCTATATAATGCTAAACCTGCATGTACGCTAACGGCTATTCACAATGAAAAATGGGTTAAGTATTAACCACAGACCATACATTTATAGTCATAGAACACACAAGCATAAAAGAACCACTTCTGTCTAAAGCATATGTGCCAGGATATTTTTTGCTCATATAATAGTACTGTATCTGCTTTTACTTCAGAATATAAGTCCCAATTACAAAACAATATAAGATTCCCGTAATGCGATAACAAGGGAAAACAAATATACCCTTACTTTTGTCATGAGGTACTGAATCACCTTTGTCCTTTGGGATTCTAAGCAAGCGATTTGCATAGATATTCTTTATGTAAAGTTGACGATCCTTTTCCTAAGAAGAAATAAGTGCTATTAAATACTTTGTGTGCACTAAGAGTTAGTCTTTACGGATTTAATTTTCTTATGCTGGGAGAAAACTGCCAGCAATTTTCCTTTGTTCCAGACCATTTGGTGACTTCGTCATCCACTTAGACAGCCATTTTCTTTCATGAGCCAAACCAAAATTCTTCCTTTTAAAGGCTAAAAGCACATTTTTACACCTTTATAAAAAGGTTCAGAAAATGAGGCCTTCTGTAACATGACATAAGCTTCTGAGGAACGCTTTCAACATTACTTTTGTAAGAGTCCTGTTTTCATACTTAAATTTCAGTAACATTCTCAGTAATCAATTCCTGGCCTGAAAAGGAGTTGCATTTAATTTGGATGTAGAGGTTGATCTGAAAGAGAATTACGTCTGTACACCTTGAATGGTCTGAATAAGCCAGGTGTCCAGAACTGTAAATGTGTAAGAATAAACTGTTCTGGCACATTAATAAGCATGTCTCTTCTTTGTGGTAAAACAATATAAGGTTTTGTGAATCTAAACACAGCATTAAGGAAACACACAGAAAACTGCCTGCAAAAAACACATGAAGAAATATTTAGAGAAGTCTTAAGGCGGGAACTGTACTTTAAAATAATTTGCATTCTGGAACAGCTTTACATTAGTGTTCCTGGGACTGTAACTATTTCCATCTCCCAGATTTGCACATGTAGGGGAACAGACTCTGGGAGGGAATTAGCAAGTGTTGATTGAGGCATCGACACAGGCCCTAGGCACGGCATTAAACTTTCTTCCTTTCCCAGCACTTCACTAGCCTTTGCACCTGGGAAACCCAGCTGCTGCCAAGTGTCCAGAGGACCGATTCTGCACCTGATACGTAGCCAAGAAGAACAATCAGGCATCTGACTCCATTTAGGAGAAAGCTGCCTTGCAGAATCAACAGATGCATCAGTCACAGTACAGAAATAAAAAGTATATTTTAACTGTGCTACAAACACAGTTTAGATTAAAATGGCCACAAAGATTTCCATGTTGTCTTGATGGGTATGTTTTTCTTAAGCACTACTCACATGACATCATGTTTTTTCTCTCTATTTAGTGTCACTTTTATGCTCTTCTGTATGTTTAGTGTTATTATTATGAACTTGACACAGATCTCCCAAAAATATTTGTGTAAAAAACAAGCTGGAATTTGAAACAAATTCTTGAATCACTTTCATAAGTCTTTTTTGTTACTTTTCTGATTGTAATTTTTGGCTCATTTTGATTTGAAAGTGTTTCTGTAAAGGAGCTCATACAAAGTTATTAGATGGATATATTGAGCTAAATCTATCAAAACAGTAACAGGTTGGTGGGGATTATTTGTTCAAATTATGATACATTAATCTGTTCCAATTAGTTACTGAAGTCCTTTTAACTTTTGACAAACAGACCCTACAACAGTTTCATAATTTTATATTTTGACTTTTCTTCGTTAGACTACAGACTCAAGTATGAATAAAAATTCTATTAGTAAACAGTAAAAGAAACAAATGAATAGATAAAATTAAAGACTTGAATCTTCCTGTAGGAGCAGAAACCCGTTCAGAATCTTGAGTACCTTTATTTTTTGGTGAAGAGAGTTAATTTCCATTTGCAAGTTCTTTGTAATTATCCCAGCTTCAACAGCTTTTTTATTCTCATTTGCCAGCTGGCGACTAAAGGTGCTATTGTTCAACTTCAGCTGCTTTTCTAGGCTCTTAAAAAAATTACATGTTTTACAATATGGATGTACTTAGCATGACTGTTAAAAAGGTTTCCATTCTTACCAGATCTAAAAAATAAGCAGGCTAATATAATGAAAAGTAAGCTTCTATTTATTGTAAACATGAAATTATTGAGTACCTCAAAAATTACTTTAGAAATGAGCAAAAACAAGTTTAAAACCCAATTCTACTGATCAAAAAATAGTGTCTGGCATTCAAACATGAAAAATAAGCCTGTACGTTACCATTCTGATAAAATTAATGAAAACAATCATCCTCGAGACTTTCTAAAACATTTCAGTTCACACCGAGATCGATTTACTATGGCAGCATAAAGAGGCTTAGTGTAAATGAAGAGTAGGTACTCTACCAAGTACTTTATCATCAGAACCCAGTGCCATGCACTGAAGTTATAGTTACTAAAATTGTAGGGTGAGAACCCAATCCTGCAAGCTTTTTATAGCTTCTCACTGTGACTTCCGTAAATAGAAAGTTTCAAGAGTCTGAATTCAGCTGTTTACATTTTCATTTTCTTGCAGGTAATACAATACTTCAGACCTAGCTCTTCAAATGGTGAAATGCCTTTAAGATTACCTGACTCTTTATTTAATTATGTGAATAATGTACCCCATAGAAAATAGAAATTAATTCCTGGAGGACAATGGAAATTTCACTCTTCTAGTTTTGTAATAAAGCCTGTAGGTTCAGTAAGAGTAAAGCTTTACATAAAAGATAAAAAAAAAAGATAATGTGAATTATCTCCTTTTAAGCTCCCACCAGACTTTCACTACACTTGCATAATAATTCAGCCATAGAGCCAACTCTGAAAGCTGACTGCAGCAGGTAACAGTAATTAGCGAACAGGTAGCTACACCCACGCTGCCCAGCAGCACCAAGTGAAAGGAAGAGTACTTGACCCAACTGAGCCAGCTTCTCTTGTACAAAGAAGCAGATCAGCAGCAGCCAGGTGCTCTCCACATATTACTAGCCCTGTGTTTTACCAGGGCAAATCAGGGCTCAGGAAGTTCCACTCAGCTGCAGCTGGAGTGCCCAAGAAAGGCTGGGTAACTCCATGCTGCTAGCAGAGTAGAGCAGATGTTCTACTGAAGATTGCCCTCCATCTGTGTGCTGTGCTTTTGACCCAATAGGGTTAAAACAGGACTTTAATTCTTAGAAATCTTTACTGCTGGATTTAATTCACTCAGTCATTACTGACAGATTTTAAAACACTGGAAGGAGTACTACTTCCATTTTTTATACCTTAAAGTCTGGATTAAAAAGAACACTTAATGCTATAGGATTGTATCATTATCATCAGTTTAAAAAGAAGCAGCTAAAAAAAAAAAATGTCCACTACTCTTGCACAGAAATCTTTCCTATTATTCTTTCACAAATAAAATGATATGCACATATTACCTGTATTCTCTTATTATTCACATCCATTTTTTCTGTAAGGACTGATAATCTGTGATAAAGTTCCTCTCTCTCAGCAAGAGTCTTGTCTTCTGAAAGCTTATACAAGGCTTGCAAATCATCTTTAGCTTTTAGCATCGCTGCTTCAACTTTCCTAAGCTTTCTGGATGCACGTCTTTCTTCTTCCTGAGATATCCTCAGGTGTTTCCTCAAAGTACTCACCTCACTATAATGCCTTGTTAAAAGATCAGGCAAGACACTTTCTGAATTTTCATATCCACCTATCGCTTTTGAGTGCCGATACTGAAGCCGTTTCAAAACCTGGTTTTCTAAGGTTGATGCTTCTAACTTGTGTTGCAAATCAAATATTTCATTCTTCAGCTCTTTAATTTTATGAAGTCTTGCTGATAATATTCGCTGAGCCACTTTATTTTTTTTCTGGAAAATCATATTATCCTGCAGGCTTAAAAATGAAGAATTCTGATGTGGTATCTTCTTAGCTGGCAATTTCTTTCCCCCTGCATTCAGATCAAAGTAAACTGACATTGATATATACCAATCAACTGAGCCAGCAAAATCACTGTTAGGTCTCCGCTGCTCACACAAGCTCCTGCATTGCTCATCCAGGGTACTTAAATGCACTGTGTTTGACCAAAGGCTCAAATCTATAATAAGACACCAATGTTCAAATATTTCACAGATAAATACATACGCACACAGATACAAAAATTTGTAATGGATTTATGTGGGCCATAGCTACATAGGTAGCTATGTAGGTCTATAATAGGGCAAGGTTGCCTCCTTTCACTCTCTGAAGCTATTTTCATTTGAAATAGCCATCATGCACACCTTCCTTTAATAAGGATAACAAAGTACATGTTTGTCTTCTGGGGCAAACACCAGAAACATTTTGTGAATAACTCAGTAGAGTACACTCACAAAGTATACGGTATTCCAGTATCAGTGGAAACAGATTTTTCCTCTTAGTATATATTTAGTTCACTAACGTATTTGTGATTTGGGGGCTGCTGAAGCCAATTCATCCCACCTGGAAGGATTTCTACAGGCTTCAACAAGAGGACCTACACCTTGAATAGGGGCATGATAGAAGAAAAATAACACTAACTTACAGGTCTGCAAGAACTCAAAACCCAAGGTGATCAAAATTTCACATGGTTAAATTTCTATGCAGTTATGACTTCTAACCAGCTTTCTGTAATTTCTGAGGCAGCTCTGAACTAAGTTTTCAACCCTCATACACTTGTAAGCAAAAAACAGTTATGCAGTTGTGTACATTGTTTCAAAGCAATAATTAAAAATATATTTATTTTATTGGCTGGCATTCCAAGTGTATCACTGTCATTTTGCCTTCCTGTATGGCCAACATTCTGGGTGAATTATTCTAATTTTCCTTTCCTGAAATGTAACCAGAATTTGAAAATAGTCAAGACTAAATCAGCGTGCGCTCTTCCCTTTCAGGCACATATTCAATCTCACTCTAGCTTTCAAGTCATTTCAGGTCAATTTCAGGTCAATTTCAAGTCATACATTTAAAGTACAAAATACACAAAGTCCTTAACCCAAAAAAGAATAAAGAAAAACGACATCTTTTTAAGAATTTCAGTTGAATTCAATGAGCATTTTACATAGAAACTATTTACAGGAGCATGCCCTAATTACAACACCCTATAGCAGAAAGGAGGCAACAACAAAGCCATGTCAGGACAAGGTAAATCAGGACACTGCTTCAGGCAGCAAAGCCATGGCCTCAGCCTCACATCTTCCATGACCAAAGCTAGAATAGTGGAAAGCTACAGCAAGAGTGTTACTTAGGAAGATAGAGGCAAGCGGGAGAGTGGCTTCTGCTGTGGAAAAGGCTCTCCCTTGCAGCACCTGGTTGGATTTATGGAAGCATAGGTCTAGATACAAAAATAAGCAGGAGAGATACTTCATTGTTAACATTTACAAGGAGGAACTGTATTTGTGCTATACGGTCACTGCACTGAAGCATAAATTTTATACAATATACTATGACTAAGCGAGCTGAAACATAGGTTTTTGTGTAAGAGTTGACATGTTTGTGCAGACATACAGCTTTTATTAACTTTCCTTAGGAAAGGTTCCTTTCAGACTCATCAGCTTATGCATAGTCAAAACCAGACAAATCACAATATTTGCAAGAAAGCCACTCAACACCAAGGAATAAAGACTGCAAAGGTGTTCCCACATCTCAGGTGATTAGCCTGCCTCTTAGATCAATGAATATTATGGAAAAATATAATAATGGGTCTCTACTTTTCTTTCTCCTCTTCCCAGTGTTCAAAACTTGATTTATTATTCTTCAGTGAAAAAGTGTTTCCCCTGCCCTTTTCATTACCGAAAAAACATCACAGAAAGGGAACAGCTGCATTTCTCAAGACAGTCTCACTTGAATACTACCAGAAAACAAATTACCTTTATTGTTTTGGGAAAATAACTGCTGTTCTTTTTTCTTCTTTGTCTTTTTTTCATTTTTCAGCATTGTCTTCTCTTCAGTTCCGGATAGTTCTACACAACGGCTGCTTCTAGCTGTATCAGAGCAAGTCACTGGCAAAGCCCTCAGAATAGTCAGTGTGATGATTTTTACTTCTGCATTCTCCACTGCATTGTCTACAATCATTACCTCTGCTTCAGCTGCTGCTTCTAATACTTCTGTGCTTTGGGGAATCATTTTTGTCACATACTTGCTAGGACTTCCTATCCTCCTGCACTAAAATATGAAGTAAACATTCATTTGAATTAATCACTGCTGTGGTAGAAGACTTAAAAATTGACCTCCATGACCAATCAGGAACTAGAACATTAGTGAGCCATGTACAATTAACGTAAATAGTATTAAACAGTCTGCAACTATATTAAGCAATGCTAAGGAATACTAATCCATTTAAATAACTGTGTGTTCTGCAGTAAGCAGTAACTTTATTTATAGAAATAACTGCAATATGAAATATAACTGTTTAACTCAGAATTTATTGTAATACTGGGATTTCTGAAGATTATTTACAAGATACTACTTCTTAAATGTAAAGATACCACCATTTGTTTCCAGTAACATACTCATTTTATCCAAAAGTATATTTTTAAAATAAGTGCAATTGTGTTTATGCTCAATGTATAAAAAGTGCTTTGCAATATTAAATAATAATTAAATCTCTAAACTTAAGATGGTTATTGCTAATTCTATTCTCTCCTTATTTTTAGCTTTCCATTCACGTCATAGAAGTATCATTTAGTCATATTTTTCAATACTTAGATCACAAATTAGATCACAAAATGAAGTTATCTTAACTGACATGTTAAAATGATAGGCAGAGGATGTAACAGCACCTAAAGCTGTACAACACAGTCTCTGATTTTGACACCGAAATAAAAATCTTCTTAAACTTTTGGGACATTGTTTATTTTACTTATTTTCAAATAGAAACAAAACAAAAAGCTTGCGAAATAAAACCTCACAACATCATAAAAGTACCTCTGCGCAACTTCAGAAGAAATGTTAGGAAAAAAATTACTCTTTTTTTAACAAGGGCAATTGTTTCACAGCCTAACCATACATAATACATTTGCTTCCTTTTGAAGATGCTGTAAGACACTGCTCTACCTTTCATAGCACTTAGAAATCTGAAAATATCACCTGTAATGCACCGTTGTTGTCAGAGATGTGGTTCTCTGATGTGGCGATCTTACTTTGTTTGACTGGATTTATTTAAAGTCATCTTTTTTCAATAGCCTCATTTTCAAACAAAATGAATTCTCCTAATTGTTTAATTTTTAAAATAGAATATATCTAGCATAAAATACAAAATCATGACATTTGATATTTCTTTGTAAATACGTTATACCTAAATATTTTTGTTTACTGAGCCTACTGGAAAGTAGACAGATTAATTTCAATAGCTCACGCTCCTGGAAATGTTATTTAAACAGTGTAGTTTCGGTAGAAAGTATTTCTTAGGCTATGGCTCAGTCTTTCTCTTTTTCTTAATATGACCTGAAGGTGACTCAGCCCATAGTTTTACAGATGCAGAATTCTAACCACTAGTAGAATAAATTGTATATTTGGGGGGACTATTTAATATAAATTGTATATTTGGGAGTAGCAAGTATGTAAAAGAAATTAAAGGAGTATTAAAATAATATTTGAGTTTGAGTAAAATCTAAGAAGTAGACTAAGCTAAAAGGGGGGGGGGGGGGGGGGCAGGGTGGAATATTTATCAGATATTCTTCCTACTTCGTTGCCATTTCTGCTTTGTGGTGAAATTTTATTTTAAATTACATTTCTTAAAGGGAAGAGGGGAATCACTTTAACTCCCCCTCCCCACCAAGAAGTGCAGTTTAGGACTGCACAAAACGCTGTAGATCAACTCAGAAGTTTCCTTACTCTTCATTCCCTCATACCAATTACTTTTCATTATGGAAGACGGATGAGTGCCCAGGGTTGAATGTAAGCCACTGTAATCACACCTAGGAGATGGGAACTTGTATTGTAACATGAGGATGAGGCAAAGGCCAGCTTGGTACACAGATCTGTACTGCTGTTCAAATTTCATTTAGTACTGTCAACACTTTCTGGCCAAACTGTGTTTAAATCAAATAAGCCTCAATTAAACTTAGAACTGCTGCTTTGTGTTGATGAGAAGCGTGGGCTAAACGTGTTTTCAAAAGCTGAAACTGAGAATTAAATGAAATGGGAAAGGAGAAGCCAAGAGGAGGAAAGACAGGAGGTTAAGGACAAGTAACAGGGAAATGCAGGTTCTTGCTATAGGAAGGAAAAAACAGTAACTGAGTGGAGAGATGAAACGCATGAGCACCGGGAGAACTTCTGTTCTGCCCCCAGGCTCCTCCAAGCACCCCAGCAGCCCCCCCACCTCCATGCCCGGCGCAGGCTCCAGCTGCCAGCCCAAGGCAGAACGAGAAGCCCCGGCAGCCTAGCAGTCGGCCCCACGCCCCGAGAGCCGCCTCCACACCTCACCGCCCGGCCCCGCCACCAGACCTCCCGGGCTCTGCCGCCGCCATTACTGGCCGTTGGGCGCCGCCGTTACCATGAGGACAGTGCACGGCACCCTGGGAGTTGTAGTCGTGGCCTCGCCATCTTACCTCGCTCCTGCCCCTGTTTGCCTGTGCCTGTGCCTGTGTTTCCTCTCCATACACGCTATTTGTATTTTTCTGTAAGGCTATACATAATGCTTCTCATGCTCTAAAATATTTACCTGTAATGGTTTCTATGTCTGCAAGCTTTGGGTTTGTTCTCTCCCTGCGTGGTTCAGAAGGGGATTTGGGTGCTAAACAGCACAGAGAGAATACTATTTGCCCCTTGTATCCCAGTACTAATTTTTAGTGCTCTAAGTACTAATTATTATTATTGCTACATGTGCAACAGTTATTAGTGTGTTTTGGAGCACATGACCACAGCATCCCTTGTAATTCTTCAGTGCATTAGGATCCAAATTAACTCATTTGTAAACAGTATGTTTCAAAGTACCAGACATTTTCAGTCTATTTACTAGGAAATTTTACATTTACATGCACTTTTTCCAGAGAAATGGGCATAAAATCTGAAAAGGGTTTGGGTTGGAAGAGAGCTCAAACCCACCCAGCCCCAACCCCTGCCGTGGGCAGGGCTGCCCCCCACCAGCTCAGGCTGCCCACGGCCCCATCCAACCTGGCCTTGAGCGCCTCCAGGGATGGGACACCACAGCTTCTCTGGGAGCCTGTGCCAGCGCCTCACTGCCCTCCAGAGAAGGAATTTACCCCTGACATCTAACCTAAATCTCCCCTCTTTTAGCTTAAAGCCATTTCCCCTCGTCCTATCTCTATCAGAACATGCAAAAAGTGAGTTTCCCTCCTGTTTATAAGCTCCCTTCTAGTATTGAAAGGCCACAGTGAGATCTCCCTGTGGTCTTCTCTTACACTGCACAAGTCCACTTCCTTCAGCTTGTCTTCATAGGAGAGGTGCTCCAGCCCTCTGAGCATCTTTGTGGCCCTCCTCTGGACCTTCTTCAAAAGCTCCAATGTATTGTTTTGTACTAAGTTGTTTACCATGTTTTGCAGGTGAATACTCTGTGAAAATATCTGATTCCAAATGGCTTTTTTTTTTTTTTTTACCAAACTTCCCATTGCTTCTCAAAAGAAGAAAAAATGACAGATGGCAAGCCACAGTAAACAGTGCAAAATATCCATACTGTTATTTTTAGTTTTCACTGAGTTTTTTCAGGATTCCTGTTCAATACATGAAATGCTGCGTTTCCAGCTTATAGTGGTTTCAATGTACAAAAAACTTAGTTTCAAGAGCAGCATTTCTCTTCTGCTCTAAGCTCTATTTAATCAATCCTAGTAAGGAAGCCTTTTATTCCATTTTAAGTAGTTTTAGGATTGGGCACTGTGATGTTCAATCATAATTTTTAGTATGTGCATTAGGTCAGTTTTATCTCTGACACCAGGTCAGTTTGCTGAACTCAGTATCACATTGCAAGCTTATAGCAGAAATGAACCTGGTTCTTAGAATCTAAAAGTAATCTGTCAATATTTAACATTCTTTAAATACCTTTCATGCTCAGAGACCTTCTTGAGCAACTATGTGCAGGCAGCCACTGAATTGTGACTGTCTTTGGGATAGAAGGAAACAGCTTGATGGAAAAAGTGCATTCTGGATAACATAGCAGAATGGATTTTTTTTTTTTACCAAAAATTCTGGACCTCCTCTTATACCCCATGCACTGGAAAATTTCACCAGTGATGCAAAGCGAAGGAAAAGAATCCAGTAATAGGGTTCGGATGCATGCAATTGGCCCAGTCACCCTCCTTAGTACTAGGAAATGGACTGACACAATCATTTCAGAAGTGCCTGAACCCTGCAGTTTGAATCATGATCTGAGTTTTTTAACAGCTGGAAGTATTTGTAATATGTAAGTTAGAAGTATTTGGCTTATTTCAGTAAGAAATCTCTGATCTCTGCTATAATTACTTTTGAACCTATGTTCCCTCTGCCCTCTCCTCCCTTTTGTAATGTGAAAAAATGTCCTTATTGTGGTCAGGGAGAAGGTGCAAGCCCTTTTATGCTGGTGGTAGCTGAGTCTGCGCCAACACAACTTTAAACATTTCCCTACAGCTCTGTGATCTCCCTCTGCACTGAGTTGCCCGATCCCTGTCCCTTGTCCCTTGTCCCTTCCCCCTCTCCTGAACATTTCTCCAGCCCTGCCTCATTGGTGCAGGACTCTCCTTTGCCTTTTATGGACTGCCATTCTGTCAATCTAATTCGATAAGGCTGGGGGCAGGTGCAAACCCCCTGCTGTGGCTCCTCTTACTATCCAATCCTCGAACCGGCCCCTCATCGCAAAATACCTAAGAGCCAATGGAGTGGGAAAACCTGGGACCCTGAGGAGAGGGAGAGCTAAAGCTGGTGGATTGCTGTGGGGGGCACCCATTTAGGATCTGGGTGCTGCTGAAGGCTGGGATTCCTCTTGGGACTTTGTTGACTTGTGGATAGCAGGCGTGCTCTGCTGATTCATTTTCATCACTGTCAAAATGGTGATCAAAGTCTTTGTAGCCACATCTTCGGGGTCTACAGCGGTAGGTGTCTCATTTAACGTACGCCTCTTTCTGCTGGGATCAAGCTGGTAAATTAGCCTAGAAGATCCCACAATAGGCTAAGTTTGCATGTAAAGGGAAAACACTGATTTTATTCTCATCTGCATTGACCACTTTATTTTTGAAAGCAACTCAAGATGTAGAAAATTCATGTTAATGCAAACTTGCTCGAATGTTAGATTTTAATATAGGTATAAAATTTCCATATAAATGATCTGTCAGTTAATAGATTTGTTTCTGTTTGAAGAAGTGTATACAAAATATATTAATTGAAGAAGGAAGAGCGGAGATTGTATTTGCACAAATGCTAAGGTAGGTTGTTTATAGTAGAAATTAATGTATTTATTTTAAAGGAAACTTCAGGACACTGCTCCTGCTGAATGGGAGCTGTGTCTGATAAAGAGCCTGAAGTCAAAGTGAGCTGAATAAAGTTCTGCAGAAAGAATGTCTTCTCCATCCTCTTTTTTTTTCTTTGTTTTTTAAGTATCTCTTAAAATGGGGTACTGTTGATTCTTAAAATTGAGATCTACTGCTGTAGCTGTCAGCATAGTGTATTAGTTGAAGGAAAGGGCATGTGAATAGTAGAGAGGTTGGAAGTCTGTGGGAGGTGGGAAC
Organism: Numida meleagris; assembly: GCF_002078875.1. Lineage (NCBI taxonomy): Eukaryota > Metazoa > Chordata > Aves > Galliformes > Numididae > Numida > Numida meleagris. Next base: position 106,051,737 of record NC_034409.1, read on the forward strand.
TGGGAAAGGACTGTTTCCTTTTATATCCAGTTCCCATATCATCTCAGATTGCAGCTTTCCTTTGGCAGTCACTCATTCCCAATGACATGGCTAAACAATTTGGCTGGTGCATGCACATAGCTGTAACTACATCTCTGTCTCTCTGACACTGGCCTCATGTCTTTAAGAAGCTTCCAGAGCTGAAAAGCTCCAAAAAAAAAAAACAAAAAAAAAAAACAAAAAACCCCCCCAAAAAAAAACCGATGCCCTGATCACAGGACCATCATCTCTAGAAAATGAACTGGGAGATATTTCCTAGAAGTCAAAGTTTCAAAAGGAACTTTTGCAGCTCTCTCATCAGCTTTTTTTTTTCCTGCCTATATGTAAGCTTGACACTCTGAATTTACCATTGACATTTTACTGTTCCTTTTTTAATAAGAAACCTTAAATGCAAGACAGAGAAAGAAGAGGAGGAGGTTGGAAACTGCATGTTTGTTAATTTGTAATGTAGCAGTGACTGCTTAAACAGTGTTCTAAATTGCCACGAAGTGTGCATTGGCAGTCTTTTCTCTCCTGTTCGATCTCCTGTTTTGGTCTCCCTTGACTGACCAAACAAGAGCCTTACCTGCTCCCTTTACCAGTCATCTGTTCTGTGGAGAAGGTGTGACCATGACCAAAATCCAACTGCAGACATCCTCTATGTGTGTTGTGGCCATTACCTTGGTCCTCCTTCAAGACTGATATTGTGCGACTCTGGCGTGGATTGTTGCCATTCCAGCTAGAGGTTTGGGGTTGCAGTTCAGCGAATCAACTGAGTGTTTTAATTAAATGTTGACATTCAGGAGGTCACTTAAGCAATTAAAATGAAACATATCATATACTTAGTACTATCTGAACCCAAATCTTTCCTTTGCCATACATAATTCTTGCATCACTCTCCCAGCTTTCAGCAATAACTACCTCCTTTCCTGTTGGACTGCAATGAAGGGGGGGTACGTGTATGCTACACTGAACACAGGGCAACATGCAAACTTTATCCAGTCATTTTGTGCTGTTAAGCATTGCTACTGTCAGTTATTACTTCTCTGAGAAAGACAACTGATGCCAGTGAACTGCAATAGGCTATAAGCTTATTAATGCCATTCTCTACTATATGCTAGCAGCCTTCAAAGCTGTCAGTGAGATCCCAGACATATTGAAAGGAAGAGTATGGCATCTCTGCCAGGCAATATGCCTCTGTATTTCCTTCTTGCTATTGTGTGGGTTGTATGAATAGCTGTAGCAATCTCAGAAGGCAGCATGTGTTTGGATTACTGGTACATAACTGTAATTCCAAGTAAACACAATGTTCAGCTGGAGAATTTTTCCACATTTAATGATTAAAATAGATGGAAGGTATCTTTTCAGTGAGCATTGTGTAAGTTTTGGTATATATTAAATAAAACTCATGCAAGGAGCCAACACAAACCCCAGTATATTATTATATTATGAATTTTGTATCAGCCTTGTACAACTTCTACTGTTCCTCTCCATGGAAATCTTTAGTAAAAGGCAAAAGATTTGTACGATCTGAAGAGAAAACAGAGTATCTTTTAGAAGAATGGATTTCATCCCTATGGGTTTTAAATTGGAAGTCTAAATTGCCTGTGTAGCACTGATGATCTCTCTTCATTGTGTCTGGTCTCCATCAAATGCATGTTGTTAATTCTGAATTTCAAAATATGATGCTGACCACTCCTGTTGTAGGCCAGCACACTGTCATTAGTAAAGAATTAAAATCATTTCCATTTTATGTACTACACAATTACATTACTAATTGCAACTGGTTGTCATGTTAAGAAGTACTTTTTAAAAGTGAATGCAATGAACCCAGCAGCATTCTGGTGCTCTGAATCAGATGCTCGAGTGATGTAATTCAGTGTAGGTCTAGAGCAGACTGGTTTGTATTTTTCCCTCAGTGATTCAGAAATTTCTGTAACTTAGCTTTAACGATAACTTTAGCTTAATGATCTTTCTGTGCCAAAAATAGCTGATATTGAGCTATGCATGAAGGCAAGCAGGAGTGGAGACACTTACAGCATAAAAAAAGTACTAAATGATTGGCTTGAAAGAAGCATTCAATGCTAAAATAATTTTGTTAGTAGCCACAGAAGTGTTTAGAAATGGGTAAATTCCTGCAAAATACAAGTGTACTGTGAGAATGGGGATTCATGTCTTACACAGAGGTCTTCTAAAGTCTTGCTTTCTAGTGTTTATGGTTAGGGCACCTCTACAACCCCTTTCTTTCAGTGTTTCTGTTTTTTTAACTTACTTTCAAATCTGCAGGTCTCAGTTGTAATGTAACACAATCACATCAGAAAGACTAAGCAAGATGTAGACTAATGAGATTAATACTTGATAGAATAAAGAGCCACAGCAGAAAGTTAGAATGTAATAGATAAGAATGTTGATCAACCGATTGTCTGTGTCTCAGTTAGAACGGAGAGTTGCAGCAGCCTTGCCTGCTGACATTGACGTTCCCACTGCAGTAAGTTGTTGACTAGATACCATTTGCTTCTACCACAGGCAGCTGGTCAGTGGGAATGCTCTGGATTGCAAGAATATAGATAGCATTCAGTTACGCATCAGGTGAAACTACTGATATCTGTAGCTCTTACACTCTAGATAGATGATATTTATTTGAAAGAGTCCTTTCTTAATTTAAGGGACTGTCAGCTAGGCATAGCAGAACTTAAGCTTTGTTGAAAGGGAAAATGGCATTGATGAAATAATATCTTGCTCACCACCACTTCCAGGGAATCTATGGCTGAGTAATCTGAATTCTTCCCATGCCATCAGACACAAGTGAGGGCACAAACAAGCTCCTGCAATCTCATCCATTCTGGGAAACCTTTGTGTGTCCTCTGTGTTGTTATGAACTGGAAGATTTCCCTGAGTGCTGTTTGCTAGAGACATTCTTACGGTTGCCCAGCTACCTGGTGCCACCCATGGCAGAGGCTCTCCTTATGGTTTTATACTTAGTGTCTGTCTCAGGCACCGAATCTTTTGCTCTGCCTAAACCCTAGTCATTCTAAGTCTGAAGTATCACCTCCTGCGTAGTTTATTGTTACTGTCATCATGAAAAACATCTTGTCTTATCCAGGCACAATTGCATGTAGCGTTATTTATCCTCAGCATTCCATTTTTCTGGCACTGTCTGAGCCTCCTGTGTATTATGAACTTCAAACTGAAGAAAAAATTGTTTATCCAGTGTTAATTCTGAAAGATATAGCTGCAGCCATACGCAGGGGAGCACAGACTCAGTAGTTCTGTTTTCCTTATCTCCTCAGCGGCACAATCTGTCTGGCACTTGCTATTCCAGGAGCCATATCTCCTTCAGTGCTCCAAGGGACAAGCTGATGCTGAAATTGCAGCTGACAACACTTAACTGCACTGGCTTTCAGAGCAAGTGGTAGAACTCTTAGTACTGTCTCATGCAGATTTTATTAACTGTTTATACAAACATAATTCTGCCACCTCCGATGAAGTATGCACGTGTTCCTCAGGCAATCCTTTCTGCCAGGTGTGTTTAGCAAACAACCATGCAACTAATTAAGAAAATGACCTCTAATTAACAATTGAAAATAAGAAAATAAATGAGCACCTTTGAGAACTGTCAGCCTCGTGGCTTGTGAACAGATTAGAGCAGTGTTTGCATTCAAAGTTATTTGCTTTTGCTAGCTCACCATAAACCTCTGCTGCTAAATTAACGTGCATAAAATGCTCTATATTTTTATTTCTTATAAGCAAAATGTAACTGTATAGGTAGAATGTATCCTTAATTAAACTAGAACAAGAATTTCTATGCTTAATAATAACAAAAATTCACTCCACCAATAGGATAGGCTTGCAGTCTACTTCAGCTTTTCAGGTTTATTAGATTATAGAAATACATAACCCATGGGTATTTCTCATCTCATTGCCTGTCTCAAACTGATTTATGCTAGGTTGGTGTCACTTTAAATTCAAGTGCTCAGATTTCTGATTTGCAGAAGATCTGGTTTCAAATCATATGATGGCTTATATGTAAAACTTGGATATGTCATTCTAGCTACTGTAATCTTTATATCACACAAAGTTGCTGCATGGAGGAACAGAACTGGAAGGAGAGTCATCTCTGGAGCAAGATTGTGCTAGGCAGTAATATAGTTGTGTGTGACCAAGGAGCAGCATGAGGGAATTTGTACAGATCAGTCCAAACAGTGTTTGCTTCAAATACTGCAGTTCTTGCAGGACAAAAATTTGGCCTAGCAAGTCTAGAAATGTTAAAAACTGACAAAATTGGGAAGTTGTTTAAATGTTGCTTTGTAGCAGCAGCCCTTTAGTTGAGAAGTATAATGATTATTATTACATCTTTAAGCTAAAAGGATAAGCCATAGGCAAAGCATAAGCTATAGGCTTGATGCCTCAATCCTAGGTCTGTACAGTACTAGCATCAAAGGAATAAGGCCACAGTTGAATTCTAGTTGACATGTAAGCTTTGTATAACATGCTTTATTTATACATGATACGTTCTCCATGGCCATACTGGAACATTGTTGTCTATAATGTGGGAAATATTCAAGCATAGGAATTAAACTGTATTTGATTTTCACTTACTTTAATTATGCATAGCATTGAAGAACAGGAACTGAGAAACACATACAGCTCTGAAATCTAAATGTCATATGTAAAGAGTAGGAAAAAGGAAGGTGTCATATATTGAGGAGAATATGTACATATCTGCATATGTAGGCAGGATTAGTTTAGTACACAACACTCACAGATCTGGAAACAGAGTAGGAGGCTTTCTGCTGAGCTTCTTTTCTAAGATGGAGGGAAAAAGGAAGCTAGGGGAAAGAAAACTAACAGTAGTGGTCTGGAAGTGTTGAATCTCAGCTTCAAAAGGTTTGGGGGGCACTGAAGCAGTGGATCCAACTTGACATATTTGCATCAGCTCTGCTTGTAACAGTAATTGCTTTCTGAAAACAAATTTCAATTTTAAAAAAGCGGTTTTGTTTCTTTTGCTTTCCTAACCAGATAAAAAAGAAACAGCAAGAGGTAGTGGGCTTTTTAGAGGCCAACAAGATTGACTTTCAGCAAATGGACATAGCAGGTGATGAAGACAACAGGAAATGGATGAGAGAGAATGTTCCTGGAGAAAAAAAGCCTCAAAATGGAATTCCTCTTCCTCCACAGATCTTCAATGAGGAGCGGTACTGTGGGGTAAGAAGCTATTTGAAAATCTAATGCCTTTGGACGGTCTTCTTTCACAGAAAGTGACACTTTTTCATTACTAAGAAGTGTCCCCAAACAATCTCCTTAAGACAATTAGAGATTCACTTTGAAGGACCAATTCTTACAAAGTGTTTTTAAGCACAGAAAGGAAATTAACGATAAGATTATTCCTTTTTTTTTTTTTTTTTTTAAGAGAAAAATACAGTTGGAAAAGTGATTAGAAAAACTCTGCTTAACAGGCTGAATTGATTATCCCCTGCAGACCTATGCCTATGCATGGAGTTTGCCACCTGTGAGGAGCTCCATGTTTTTCCTCTCACATTCTCCTACCTCCTGCTGTGTAGCTCACTCACACTTTAGCCTGTTGTTGGCTCACTGCCTAAATTCTTACTTCAGCTCCTGAAGCCCAAAGTCAGTACTGGCTAGGTGATACTATGGCTTCTTCACACAATATCACAGGATAACCAAATGTAGACTGTGAAAACAGCTCAACTGCACTTGCAGTAGTGAGTGCTCAGTTATGTGGTTTAACAATATTGACCTACTTGGTAGCTGTTTGGTGCTTCACTTCTCAAACTTTGAGTTAATTTTGTGTGATGTATGGTGGTTGCTTGAGCTGCTAGGAAGTCAAGCGGATGTCTCAGACACCAGGGGCTGTGAACAAGCATCTTTCTTTTCTACTGTGTTATAGGAAATACATTTAACTGGAATGGTTTGTATGTGTGGTTTGAGTTACTGAAATTAAATTACTTATTCAATAAATCCAGCTCTTCAAAACAGAAATGGTAACACATTTTCACGTGTGCTTGTAATAAGTTATTTCTCTTGAGAAAGTTCAAATCAGTGACATAATACTTTTACAATGTAAATATTAGGATTGAGATTCAAAGGAGAAATCAGAGACAGTTTTTTTTGCTTACAGTATGTATGGAAATACAAGCTGGAAAGTACTCCGATATGATCTCTGAAGTGAACTTGCAAAGTACTCTGAAACGCAGCTCACATAGTGAGTCCAGTTTTATGTTACTCAACAAATCCAGTGTGAACTACTGTAAAGGTTGCTTTGGGAGAGCAGGGATTTGCATGTCATAATGTTTTCAGAATTAACTGAAGTACTCTGAGAAAAGAAGTTGGTAGTATGAGTAATGAGTACGATTGTTTCCTCATTTTCTCACAGGAATCTTAAAAGAGAACTTGGTAGGTTAGATTTCATGGACATTTTAACATCTGATCTGTACCAATAAAAAGTATCACTTGATATATCTTACCCTGGATTTTGTGGCAGCCAATGTTGCCATAAATATTTCTGAGACTCCCCTGAGAGGTTATCTAGTGAATTGAAGAGTAATTGCCTTGCAAAGCATTGCAGCCAGTCAGCCTTGCCAGTAAATGATAAATATACCATCTTTACTCCATGTGTGAAGCCATTTCAGGAAGCCAAATAATCTGCATCTAAAAGTAAATTTATGTTCAAGAGAAGTCCTTTGCAAAAACATCTCAGTTTGGAAAAGAGTCCAGAAATTAATTGTAGCTACTGATTTAAAAACTAAATCAAACTTACAATTAGTTTAAACATCTCCGGAGTTCTTATGTGCCCAGCTTTCAAAGCTTATATCTAATGACCCCAATGGGTGCATAACAACAATTCATTTTTTGCATGACATCTCAACACAGTTTCCAAATAAATAAGGTAAAGATATCAGTACATGATCCTTACCCTTCTCCATGCGAGTAGGTGCCTTAAAGGAGCTGCAGAGTGAGATGAAGTGAGATGGTATGGGATGGTTGAGAACATGGCCAGCAGCTGGCAGGCTGCTGCAAAATTCCTCAGAGGGACCTGATGTCTTCCACAGTGTAACTACAGTACAAAGCTGGGGATTTGCATTCTACTTCCCTGCATAACCTCTGGAGGCCCAACAGACTAATCATTCTGAAATCCAGGACTGTTTTGCCCTGTTTGAAATTTACATAATGTATACACCTTAACTGTTCCTCCATGTCCCACTTCCTTTCTCTTCGGCACAAAGGAAAAATAGGGTGGAGGACAGTGAAGTTCAGTCCTGTGTCCTGAAGTCATGAAAGTCCCTTTAAAAAATATTGCTATTCTTATAAGACTCTTCAAGGGTCTTAGCTTCATGACATCTGTAAGCCTAGAATATATGCCTGGATTTATGCAGCCAGTTTATACCCATTTCCTCGTATGCCTTAACTGCCCTTTAGTTTAAGCAGTTCTCATCCAGTGTATTTGTAACTGGAGATCGTATCCTCTTAATGTTCTTTTTGCTGGGCTAAAAAAGTCAAGCTCTTTACACCACTGAGTGGTTTTTGTTTGTTTATTTGGTTTTTTTTTTTGTAAGACTTTTCTACTTTCTACTATCTTTTTTTTTCTTTCCTCATTCCCAAATGGTCTTTTTTTTTTCTTAGGTCAGAAATTGTTATATTTCTTTTTTGCTCCTTTATCCTTCTGAAATCTCCTCTTTACCTCACTTCCCTTCCCATTGATGGTCCTGTATGTTTTGTTCCCAGTCACACATCTATGTGTATATACATAAGCAGTATCCTGCACTGGGGGCATTGGGAAAATGAAAATTCAGAATAAAGATTTTCTTCCTCACCCTAAGAAAGAGGGATTTGAATAGAGACATGACAACCTCCAGCTATTTTAAAGGCTGCAGCTGCAACAAAGAGGAATTCATTATTGGTTTGAATTAAGTAGTGATCCTGCTTCAAGTAGGAGGTTGGACTAGATGGTCTCCTAAGGTCTCTTCCCACCTGAATTATCCTGCGGTTCTAGGACTTGGTGAAATATGTTCTGCTCCATAAACACTGGAGATGGATAAGATGTAATGGCCAAAAAAAAAAAAATGCAGCAAATGAAGTTTTAACCAGGTATCAGAAAAAAAAATATGTAGTGTTATCTAGTTGTCATTTGAGGAAACAGATTACAAATTGATTCTTTTTCTATGCCTGGCCATTGCACCAGTTTCACATTTCCATTCTAATCCATCAGTGTTGGCAATTATGTTCTTATTTGATCTTTTTCTTAATCTCTTTCTTTGCTCATGTCTAGACAGATGTCTGCATCTATGTCACTTTCTAAATATACTGAGCACTCTGTTGCTCTTGTCTTTGCTTTTGCTTAAAAAAAAAAACACCCAAATATCTAGAAAACTAGGAAGGAAAAGAAAAGTAAACTGCTTTTCTCTGTAAACTGAAATTTATGGGTTTCTCTTTAAACAGAAATCAACAGAATAAACTACCAACGTATATCTTTTTTGAAACAGTGGCTTTCTTAAATACTTAAGGCAAACACGGATTAGATAAGAAGGGAAACCCCACAGAAACAAAAGCAAAGAGATGGCTTGAGAAATGAATAACCTGGAACAGCAGCAGGTATTCTGCCTGTTCAGAATGAAATGTGTTCTGTGGCTTCTCCCAGATTGGGTAGTTCCTGTTGCTGTGTCTGTGTGAAAACCAATCTGTCCTTTCGATAAATCAGTGAAATGGGCTGTCATCCGGCCTGGCTGTTAAGCTGTATTACCTCTCCAAACTGGATTGAAATGTCATTGATTCCAGTGTTGTTGATATTAGGGTAGCTTCTAATTCATTTGCTGCAGCCTTTCCCTAGGATACCATTTGGCAGACATTTATGGAAATGCTAAAACAGCCCAGAAAAAACAACTCAGGTCCTAATGTAGCTTTACAAACAAGTGTCATGGATGAGTCAGCACCTTCTTATTTACAGGCTTCTATTTTCGGAGTTATCTGGGGTTAGAGGAAGGATAATAAAATGGTCATAGCAGTGATCTAGTACTCAGCAGACCTGTGTTTAGTACCCTATCTTTTACAGAGCTGCTGTGTGATTCTGGGCCAGTATGTATGAGCAGAGTTTCAGCTGACTTCTTAGATACATATTAACGTTTTTCTGTCTAGGATGTGAGTCATGAATTCCTCAGAAACAATCTACTGATAGCAGATTTTCCTTAGTCAATAGAAAGGTTGTAGAGACAAATATAAAGACCATGTGAGTTCTAGATGGTAGAATAGGAGCCATACATCCCATCTTTTCAGTTACTTTTCAGTTTTCAGCACTTAAGAGAAAATGGGCATTTATGATACTGATTTATATCTTCAGTTCACATTTGGACGAGACATTTGGGATGGTACATATACATTAGAGGGAACAACACAACCCTTTGCTAAGTTTGGCTGAAAAGGTACTGCATTTTCTGGTTACAGTGCCTTTCTTTAAAGCAGTTTCCTCATAATCATTTCACTTGTGATGTTATGTTGACTGTTCTCTTTTCTTTACTACAAAGCTGCCCAGAATTTTGAGGGCCTATTTTGTGTTCTTAATCACAGCGTGGTTTATCTTAACATTTGAATGAGAATAGCTTTCCTTTGGTATGTATAGCTGAGGCACATTAAAACGAGATGCTTAATTTCATCCGATTCTGATGTAGATATGATATAACTAAAGTGTAAGCTTCTGGAGAGATTTGCCCATTTGTTCCTTTTGCCAGCCAGGATGAAGTTCATTTTATCCAAATATTCTTCCTAAGGCTCAGATAATGCAGGGACTCGTAGAAATTCAGTAATTCTTGTCAATGTAAGAAAGATTTGCCTGGGCTAGTCTCTTCCTCCTGTCTTTTTTGTCTGATTTTTCTTACCAGTTCTCTGTTGTTTGTCTGTTCCATTTTTAGGACTTTGAATCCTTTTTCTCTGCTAAAGAAGAAAATATAATTTATTCATTCCTGGGTCTTGCTCCTCCTCCAGGCACAAAGGTATGCACTTCTGTCCTTCCATGGGGGCCATATATTTGATTTTAATAAAGGACAAAGATTAGCAGTGACTCAGCATGTCAGATGAAGGATGGTGGCAAGCATTACATTAGATGCTGGTGCAGCAAAATGTTCTTAAGGGAAAACTAATATGGCTGGTTCAGTATTAGAAAATACTTCTGTCTTCCCTTCTTTCAGTGCAGGCTTGTTACCATGCCTCCATCTGATAATTGTTTCTTTCTTTTCTTTTTTTTTCTTTTTTTTTTTTTTGACACAAACCAGTCAGGTTTTATCATGTTCAGCTTTTAAATGATGCAGAACTTCCAGAATAAATTTATAGGTTGTGTCAATCACAAGAAGCGTTCATTTATCCCTGACTGCATCAAACCTTGAGCAAATGAGGTCTTTGCTGGCCTCCAGCACGGGGGCTGGGTTGCTGGACCCATTCCATTCTGAACGGATACACACAGATTGGCACTATGAGGTTCAGTCCCTCTGCCTTGCGATAAATTAAGGTCTTAGACTTCACAAACTCCCTTTGGCAAGTCTACTCATTTTTCTCTATCCACAGTATTTGGAAAATGTTGTATTTATGACAAAAGCAGATCCTTTTTTTTCCCTTCTTTCTTCCTTTTACAGAAAGCAATGTGTTCTTTTTTTAACAGTCTTTTTATAGATAAAAGCTCTGTAACTGGCTATATTACAGCATATTACAGCTCTCTTATCTCACAACCACGTTTGATCATAGTCAAATATTTCTACCTTTAACATGGGTGATTGAAAAAACAAATTGAATCAGAGGAGTGATGAGTCAGTGACAGCATAGAACTCTGCTGCATTGTCATGACCTGGATGAAGAGCTGCCCTGGAGCGTGAGATCTGCTTTCTGATCTAACTAAGCCACCAACTCTCTACCAACTCTGAGTAAAACACCATTGTATATCCCTCTGCTCATCCTCTGCTGTAAAAGCATAGAGAAAAGCAAGGCTTTGCTAAGTGCTTTGAGAACTACAGGTGGAGAGATACACAGGGGAGAGCCACAGCTGCTATAAATGTTGTCTTTGAGTCCCTGTGTGATAAGTAACAAGTGATTTAAACTTTCTGTTTTAGCTATCACATCTCCCACCAAGGGAAATAAAAGTTACTTGCCTACCTCGCAAAAGTTTTTTGAGATTTTATTAAATTAACATCCACAGAGCCATGCGAGGCTTAAACAACTGCAGGTATTACTTATAATAATCATTATAAAAGATACGTGGAGGATCAATGAGATAAAGAAAATTGCTTTTTTCCATCTTCCCACTTCTTATATTATCTTCTCCTTCATGCAAGCTTCTGTTAGATAGCGGATCTGTGAAGCAAAGTAGCATTTTTGTAGAATTCATTCGTTCCCAGATGTCAGCTATGTCTCTTACATTTTCTGCTTCGTGACAACTTTGTAAATGTTGAAAATAACATATTCAGTGCATTCTTCTGGGCAGATAACTATTAGTGCTACTGGCAGAAAACAGGTATGTTTTATGCTGATTGATGGCTCCACTGGTTATGATGGGGGTTATTTCAGTCCAGAAAGGGGAAATAAGTGAAAGTGGTTTTAAAAAATCTTTGTAAAGAGTAGACATCTATTTACATCCTTTTGTAATCTGTTTCTGAATTTGAGAAATACATATATGAGTGTTTTAGCATTTGTTTTAGTAGTATTTCTTAGCATCTTCACTGCATGACAGTTTGGCTGTGTTTTGTTATACAGATAGCCTTGCTGCACTGCTTCTGCTTTCCTTTCATTAGACTGCCAGTTCAACCTTAGCATCAAGTCATCAAGTACAATGGGTGATTTGTGACATTGATTTTCATCAGCATGAATCTGGAATAATAAGACAGGTGTGGAAGAGAAGTTGATGATGACACAAGAAAGTTAGAAAGTTTCCTACTAATCCCTTCGTAAACCTCTCATCTCCTTTTTCCCTCTCCTCCTCTCCATCTTTTTCTGGAATATTGTGATAATTTACAAAAGAAGTAAACTATAAGGTATAGAAACACCATAAAACAGCCAGTAACCATTTGCTTTGTGGGTATTATTACCTCATAGAGTCATTATAAAGTTTAATATAAA